>NC_141071.1:42519838-42672338 GCF_041138505.1 Cibotium barometz | reverse complement strand
CAAGTTCCAATAAGTTTTGTCTTGTAATTAAACTCTCAACTTTGGAGAGATTGAATGGAAACCTAAGAGCCCACATAGCTCAACCTAAACTTGAAGAGGAAAAGGATGAGACATTGTGAGGATTCCGAGTGATGGCAGGATTTTAGAGTCTCATAATTCTGATCCCTTTACATTTTCTTCTTGTGTGTCTACTGGTGGTGTTATAGAGATCCAAGGGCACCAATCAACTATGATCCTATCCTCAATCCTTCAACTGACACCTTCGAATGCCTACACACACCCTAATCTGACTCAGGTGGTTCCTCTAGTTGTTCTCCCAAATCAGACCTGACCTCCAACACCTCTGATCTTCAACCTATATGCCACAACTGACCTCCTCTAACAGTATGCTTACCTAAAACCTTCCCAGAGCTGATTGTAAACTGATTCAAAAGACTGACGCTGACCCCACTCCAATATGAGTCCTTCCGATTATTTTATTATCCCTCCATCATCAACTAACCTAAAACCTCTAACCCCATGATCTAACCGAACACTTTACTGACCCTTTGTTGACATTTGTCTGATTAATTTGATTGAAATTGACTCAGCTAACTGAAACAGACCCAATAGATTCAGAAGAATCAGCTGAATCAGGCTTCCTCTCCTCTGTATCCTTTGACACTTTTAGACCCTCAAAACACTCAAACCTCGCGGACGTAACACTATGGACTCTCAACTAATTACAAATAACAGAGCTAACTCTGAGTCACCATTCAACCCACTAACCCGTCTATCTGACTCCTGACTGTCAGACTTGACTCAAAACCACAACCCTTCAACTTAGATAAACTAATCCTAGCTCTTTACACCTTCATCTGATTACATTTAATGCTCAATTAACCTTATCTAACTTTGTATTCTCTTATCTAACATTGACTAAGTCAGCTTTGACTCACCATCAACTCCCTAGACATCAAACTGACACACGTAGGTGTTTTATCTCCATAAACTCAATCAAGGCAGCATATTCACCACAACTAAGACATCAAATCCAAAAACTTTGCATCCATTCAAAGCAGATACAGTCCAAACTCTCCAACTCAACCAAAGAAAAACACATCAGTGTCTCAACATCCCTGAGACATGGGCCAAAACCTACGAGAAGAAAACACCAAACACTTTTGGGATCCTCTACAAATAGACTCCAGCAACAATTCTCCACTAAACCATCTTCTCACTCATGACCTCAAACCTCATTTGAAACCACTACCGCAAACAATATGTCTTTCTCAAACACACACAAACCAGCCTTTATCAGATAGACAATAGCTACAGTTGAGCTAGTTTTAGACTGAGCCAAGTCTCTAACAAAGATGCCACATAAAGATAGTGGAGAAACAACTTCCTAACTAATTCTCTAGTCCTCAGCACACCGTCTGCTTTGACTCAACCGATTCCACTCCCACTATGCTAATCTTCACTTTGCAACCTTCAAAATCTGTAAGACCTCCCGTCCCCGCTGGTAACCTCCTCTCTATGGTCCCCATACTCACTCCCCTTCTCCTTTTTTATTATTTTTTAACTTCTCCATTTCTCCTCTTCATCAACGCGTCTAACCACCTCATTTCTTCCATAAAGTTGTGCCCGCCCGAATCCTTCGATTGTCCATACTCTTTCCTTTTTTCTTCACAACTGAAAAGATGTAGGGGAGAAGAGATCTTGAGCTCTTGCAAGCACACACACTCACGCAAACCCTAGAAGAGAACACAAAAGGTGAGAGGCTGAAAATTCTTCTTCTTCTTCACATAACAAAAGAGGTCTTACAAAGAAGATAAAGTGACTAACACACATAATAAAATATCTACAAGAGCGGTCTATAATGTGAACACACTAAGTGGAGTGGGTAGGTGTGTACTAGTTGGTGTAGTCCAGCTATAGAATCTATGGCGAAGATATGTTGATGCTGCCAGGTAGCTACCAAACTCGCTAGTGATGTAAATGTCAAACGGTCATGCAAGCGCCTCATGAGTGTCAACTCATGTTGAGCTTAGCATCTCAACACTCCCCCTCAAGCTCAACTCCAGCTCATGAACTCCAAGTATCTCTCAAAATCTGCAGAGCTTCTCAGCTCCCAAGGCCTTCGTGAAGATGTCAGCGACCCGATCCTGTGTGTTGATGTATGCCAAGTCGATGTCGCCTGCCAAGACTCTCTCCCTAATAAAGTGGTAATGTACCTCAATGTGTTTTGTCTATGCATAGAAAACTGGGTTCCTGGCCAACTGTATACTACTAAGATTGTCACAATATATGACATGCACAAATCTGCTCTAATAAGCTGTACCGAGAACGATTTGTTTGGTTTGGGATAGAATGGAAAGGTCATACAAAGGGGATGCATCACACCCACTTGGGTTATCCGATTGGAGTTGATGTTAATTCACACGCTTTGTTGGCATGGATTTCTTCAAGGATAATGATAAGTTTGTGTATTGGAAATCCCAAGGTTGGCCTATGCATGTTCATCTCAAAGTGGCATAATCCATTATGATTAGCATGATATCTTTTTTCTTGCCTTTATTGCCATGGAAAGACAAATATTTTCATCATATACAATAGCCAATTCGATTTATGCTATGAAAAAGAGCAAGAAATAAGCCATGGCAAACGTGGATTTCTTGGGAACATGTTACTACTCCGAAGAGGAGTGGAGGGGCAGCCCTATTAGATGTCAGATTACATATGGTCACTAGGAGATGGCCTTTATTGCAAGATATGTGTGTATCTCAAGAGCCATGGGTAGTAATGGCTAAGGTCCCCCATAGAAGAGGTTGATAAAAGACTGATAAAGAGAGAGCACACACATAAGAGAGCAAACCCTAATCCATTAGTGAACCCTAACCAAAGAGGGAAGCCATATCCACTCTCACACAATGCATAATAGAAGAGAACTACATATCACACACTAAATGTGTTGTGTTCACACACCAAATAACCCTATCTAATGTCCACACACTGTGGCCAGCTAGACACAGCCATTTATTGTCATACACATGCTACTATCTCCTACCATGCTAGCACATATCGTGCCTAGCTCTAGCTGTCATCGAGCTTGTAATCCCAATAGCCCCTCTCAAGCTCATGATGTACAACCATAGATGAAGAAGATGAGCTTAGGCTATCAAAACTCCCCCTCAAGCTCATCATATCTATCTCTCGTACTCCAAGCCTGTCTCAGAAGTACTCAAACTTGTCCTTCCTAGGTGACTTAATGAATATGTCAGCCACTTGCTCATCTGTCTTCACATAAGACAAATCAATCTGTCCATCCAACACTTTCTCCTGATGAAATGATAATGTACCTCTATGTGTTTGGTCCTCACATGATAGACATGGTTACTAGCCAGCTGTATATTGCTCATGTTGTCACAGTGTATGACAACTCCATCATCACAATGCTGACCCAAATCACCAAGTAGCTTTTTTAGCCACATCACCTCACATGCAGCCATAGCCGCACCTCTATACTCTGCCTATACTAGACAAGGCAACTGTGGGTTGCTTCTTGCTACTCCAATTCACTATAGCACTTCCAATGCTATATGTATACCCGCTAGTAGATCTCCTATCATATGAACTTCCTGCCCAATCTGTATCTGTGTAACCATACACATTCAACTCTTTCCCTGACTCATAAAATAGACCATAATGGGCAGTGGTCTTCACATATCTCATAATCCTCCTGACAACATCCAAATGAAGCTTCGTGGGACTCTGCATAAACTGACTCACTAGTCCCATAGCATAACATAAGTCCGGCCTCATAATAGTCAAGTAGATAAGACTACCAACCATTTTCATGTACATGGTTACATCTTCTATTTCATCACCCAAATCAGCCATAAGCTTCATATTCTGCTCCAAAGGTGTCATCATAGGCATACAACTTGTCATTCCATACTTTGCTAATATGTCTAAGGCATACTACCTTTGCACCAGCCATATACCACGAGATGTCCTGATCACCTCAATACCAAGAAAGAATCTGAGTTCACCCAAATCCTTCATATCAAACTGTGTGCTTAAAGATGTCTTCACATCCTCAATGTCTTTCCCATGATCACCTGTCACAATCAAGTCATCCACAGAAATGACTATCACAACCAATCCATTCTGTGTCTTCTTCACATAAAGTGAAGAATCTGAGTTTCCCACATGAAAACCAATGCTCATAAGATCCTTGCTTATTTTATCACTCCAAGCTCTTGGTGCCTACTTTAAACCATACAATGCTTTCTTCAATTTGCATACACGTGTGGGATACTTAGGGTGTACATACCCCTCTGGCTGTTCTATAAATACTTCCTCTTATAGCTCACCATTGAGGAAGGCATTCTTCACATCCATTTGAAACAGATTCCATCCACGAGAAGCAGCCATAGATATCACAGACCTAACTTTAGCCATCTTAGCCATTAAATGTCTCATCATAATCCAAACCATGTGTCTGTGCATATCCTTTTGCAACCAACCTTGCTTTATGCCTCTCTATTGAACCATCTGATTTTGTTATGACCCATGTTATTTGAATAATAATCATGGTCATTTAAATTTGTATATATTTTTTATGATGCCTATTTCTCATCATGAACACGTTAGGATTGATTGATGTGATGTCAATTGATTGTTACTACTGACGTCAATTGATGTGATGTCAATTGATTGTTACTACTGACGTGGTTTATGTTTATGAGTTTAGGTGATGAGGTGTGCAAGGGTACCGATTTAGGTGTTGCACAGTACGAGGGTACCGATTTAGGTGTCGCACGGATGGTGGATTGAGTCATGGCGTGTGGACCGATCTCACAATGTTTTGTGGCTGTATTATGGCGTTTGATATTATTTTGACATCAATGTGATGTGTGTGTGTGCACGCGTCAATTTATTGTACAGTGTGCGTACGAGCATTAGTTGATTTATTTTGTAATGTGCAAATGTGTACAAGTTAGATTATTGAATTAGAAAAATAGTGCAAACCTTAGAAGGTTTGAGGACAAAGGTTAATTGAGGACCAATGCTAAAATTGAGGACAAAGGCTAATTAAATGGCAAAATCCAAATATGGATGTATACTTTATTTTTGGCTTAAAGCCTGCTTTTTGGAATATATAAAAATACCCACGCTAGAAGAAGCCACTCACGTTGGGGGGGGAAAGATTGCACCCAGCATGGTGTTGATGGTGATGTATTTCTTTCTCTTATCTTATGTTTTGTTTTGTGCTTTAATTTTTAATTGAATTGTAGTTGTTTGATATTTGATTTAATTTACGAGTCTTTTGATTATTTTCTTCAAGAAAATTAAAGGTCGCGTTGCTTGCAGTGGAAGAAAATTAAAGGTCGCGTTGCTTGGAGTGGAGTGGTATCGGAGCTTGGGTGAAATTTAATTTTCTTGATGGAGTGGTATCAGAGCTTGGGTGAAATTTAGAGCTTGGGTGAAATTTAATTTTCTTGAAGGCGATATTTAATTTTCTTGAAGGCGATATTTAATTTTCTTGCAGGCGATGAAAAAGAGGTGAAAGAGACAAAAAGAGAGGTGATTTTGATAATTTTTTTTTGAATTTTAATTGAAGTAGAAGAGGTTTAGGGATTTTTCTTTATGTAGGGATGAAATAAAGGTTGTTTTTGACCATTGGGTAATAAATCTCCATCAAGCTATTGCCCAAAGAATAAAATAAAGGTGGTAAACCATTCTCAGAAACCATGAAACCTCTCTCAAAATTGAAAAGCGGTTTTGCTAAATTCTTGACTTCTTTGTGATCTGTCTGTATGGATGGGTTTCAAAATTGATAGTCAATCCTGCTTAGCTTTTCAATTGCTAAACCGTTGAGGGAGGAAGTAATCTATAATGGACGGTATATAATTCACCGAGAGCCTCTGTGAGAAAAAAAAAATTTCCGAAAATTGCTGGCGGCGAACGCTGCGAATTCAGGAAGGGGAGGAAATTTTCAGGTTGCTCAAAAACCCAGGAGGCGCTGAATTTCTCTCCATCCCGCCGGCGAAGCTGGCGCTGCGAATTTCAGGGGGCTAGAAATTTTTTTTTTTTGGTTTTACAAAGCTTATATTAGCTATAAGCTTAATATGCCTATTTTTTATTTATGAGATGCTGTGCGAAATTTTTTTTTATTTTATTTTATTTCTCCCTCCATCTGGCCGACGGCCTGCGCCCTGCGCATCCTGAAGGGCGGGTTTATAGATTTTAATATATATATATATATATATATAAACTTTCAATTGATTATTTTTTCAATCTCTCTCTTCCTCCTTTATAACCCGGCGGCCAGCGCTGAGAATTGAGAAATTTTCAGAAGCCGATTATCTATTGTGCTTAAGGAGGCTTAAAAGCTTTGATTATTACAAAGCTTAAATTTAAAAAGCTTTATAAGTTTCTAATGTTTAGTTTTATTTTTATTTTTATTTTTATAAGAGATGCCGTGAGAATTTTTTTTTTTACTGGGCTGTTTCTTTTTTACGCTCCAGCCTTTGGCATCGTCCAGATTACAAGTTTTAGTAAAGCTTTCATAAGCTTTTTACTAAGTTTAATAAGTTTAATTAAAAGTTTATTGATAAGCATAAAAGCTATATATATATATATATATACAAGTTGTAAATATTGAAATCATTATGCACTAATTATAATTTTCTCCAAAGTTTTTTTTTAACAAATCTGTCCTGAACTTCATGAATTTCAAGATGATTGAATTCACCTAATCATTTCGTTTAAGCTTTTATTAAGCTTGGGTTTAATTATGTGTTAGATTTAAATTAGTAAAAAAAAATCATGTTAAGCAAAGCTTTTATTAGTAAGCTTAATTAATAAACTCTTTGAGCTTTAATTAATAAAGTTTTAATTTTAAAAGTACATGGATTATTTCTTGAAAAAAAAAATTATGCATTTGTGTATTGAGCTAACTTGGCAGGATTCACATCTAGTTCGACGTTCCATATGAGATAAGAAATCCTATCTTTTCTCTTGTTTTTAATTTTTCCTATTCCTATTAATTGTCAAGAAATGGGTGAATATCCGCACCATCGTACTATTCAGGAACAGCTTGACACCGAAGAGGTTAACACACTCGATACACTAACCAAAGGTGGAGGTATGTGTTAAAAATTATTTATTGTATACAATTTCTTGTTTGCTTTTGTATTTGTTTTCTGAATATTCTTTGTTTCTAGATCTAGTTAGAAAACTTTAGCTCTTGAAAAGAACTTTAGATACAGTGACCTAACTAGAAAGATCGAGACAAGATTAGCAAAAGTTATCTTCAAGATCTAGTTGCCAAAATTCAAGTAAAAGTGATTGCTACACATTTCATAGAAGATTAAGACCAATTTAAAGATTCAAGATCCAAGCAAGTTTCTCCAATTTTGATTCAAGTTATCAATTGCTTTACCATCGAATTTAGTGATGATGAGAAAAATAAAGAAATAGTTCTCAAGTGACTAGAAACCAAGTTTAAGTTGTATGCCAATCACAATTACGAAGTTTATAACAATTCAAGTAAAGTTTTATCTAAATTTTCAAGTGTACTAGTTTAAGATCTATCCGAGTACAAGATTCTTTCAAGTAAAGATTTGTCTAAATTTTCAAGTGTTCCAGTTTAAAGATCTATCCAAGTACAAGATTCTTTCTAGACCAAGATTTGCTCTAAGTCAAAGATATATTCAACCACAAGATTTAAACCCCTTAAGAACAAGATTTATTCAAGAATTACAATTATGATCTCTCAATTTTCGTCCATTCAAGTATTTTTAATCTAAGCCAAGATTCATTACTAGTATATCAAGTTCTTGCTATCAACTAGGGTGAAAGATATCTATTTTTATTCAAGTTCTGATTTCAAGTTTAAGATTAAGCTTAAGATCAAGGTCCCCTTTAGATTTCATTGTTTACAAGTAAAGATTCACAAATTCAAGAATTATAGACCTATTCAAAGACTATAATTTTTGAAATTTAGTTAGACAAGTACAAGATTAAGATCAAAGACAAATCTCAAGAATTCATCAAGATTAAGATCAAAAACAAATTCCGAGAATTTAGTTTGCAAATTACAAGATGAAGATCAAGAACAAATCCCCAGAATTCATCAAGTTATTGACAGTAATGTAAGTGAATATTTTTTCAATCTTAAGTTGATAAGAATTTCCATTTCGACCTAGTT
This sequence comes from Cibotium barometz, assembly GCF_041138505.1. Taxonomy (NCBI): domain Eukaryota; kingdom Viridiplantae; phylum Streptophyta; class Polypodiopsida; order Cyatheales; family Cibotiaceae; genus Cibotium; species Cibotium barometz. The sequence goes on along the minus strand of NC_141071.1, from coordinate 42,664,138 downwards.
TATTTTTAGAATAAGACTTGTAGTTTAATTTTGAGGATAGAGAAAAGTTATGTCGGAATGAAAGTTTCAGAGGGAATTAGCTACTCCGTCTCAAACTTCTATTCTTAAGGTAGTGTCGTGTAAAATTAATCTATGGTATGGGACATTAGATTGGTTTTACATACCTACCCCAGACGTATCTATGTCTTCTATCTTTCACCAGCGAGTGTTTGTATGTGGAAGGTACCTCAGTGGTATGGGACACTTAGATCCCTTTTACATGCGTTCATTTGTTTGGTTTTATTATCAGAAATTGTTTGATGTGATGATCTTGTCTGCCACTTGTGCCATTCATTGATTGTACAACTGAGGACAGTTGATTCCCAATAGGGAGGACTGTTATGACCCATGTTATTTGAATAATAATCATGGTCATTTAAATTTGTATATATTTTTTATGATGCCTATTTCTTATCATGAACACGTTAGGATTGATTGATGTGATGTCAATTGATTGTTACTACTGACGTGGTTTATGTTTATGAGTTTAGGTGATGAGGTGTGCAAGGGTACCGATTTAGGTGTTGCACAGTGCGAGGGTACCGATTTAGGTGTCACACGGATGGTGGATTGAGTCATGGCGTGTGGACCGATCTCACAATGTTTTGTGGCTGTATTATGGCGTTTGATATTATTTTGACATCAATGTGATGTGTGTGTGTGCACGCGTCAATTTATTGTACAGTGTGCGTACGAGCATTAGTTGATTTATTTTGTAATGTGCAAATGTGTACAAGTTAGATTATTGAATTAGAAAAATAGTGCAAACCTTAGAAGGTTTGAGGACAAAGGTTAATTGAGGACCAATGCTAAAATTGAGGACAAAGGCTAATTAAATGGCAAAATCCAAATATGGATGTATACTTTATTTTTGGCTTAAAGCCTGCTTTTTGGAATATATAAAAATACCCACGCGAGAAGAAGCCACTCACCTTGGGGGGGAAGATTGCACCCAGCATGGTGTTGATGGTGATGTATTTCTTTCTCTTATCTTATGTTTTGTTTTGTGCTTTAATTTTTAATTTAATTCAAGTAGTTGTTTGATATTTGATTTAATTTATGAGTCTTTTGATTATTCTCTTCAAGAAAATTAAAGGTCCGGTTGCAGATTTACACTTCACTTTGTAAACCCATTTATAGCCAATCACATTCTTGCCATCTAGAAAATCTATGAAATCCCACGTGTCATATGCACCAAGGCATCCATCTCCTCATCCATGGCTCTATCCCATGTCTCCTTACCAATAGCCTCTTCAAAACATGAAGGCTCTACATGCTTTACCACTGATGTCATATATGCATAATGCATAGCATAACCCGTGTATGTCAACCTCTGTACTGGGTATCTCTCTCTCTCTGATATCCTCACTGGTTGTGGCTCACTACGAGCTTCATGTGCTCTAGCATGTGGTGGCACATACCTGTCATTTCTAACACCTAGAGTTCTTATTTTTGGAATCCCCAATTCTTCATCAAGGCTTTCTAAGCTTGATGAATCATAACCTATAGTACCAATTCCAATACCTTCCACTTTCTTCTTTCCTTTGTCCACAGCACTACTCTCAATGCTCACATCATGTCTCAATCTTCTTGACCATGGACTCACATTATCACTGGATGACTCAAGTGGTCCACTCATACTCGTAGATTCCTGCATAGGAAGATTCACATCCTCATTTGCATCTATGTCATCAACTATGACATGCTCACTTTCTTTGTACCAAGTTCCCATCTCATCAAAGATCACATCTCTGCTAATGACAACCTGTTTTGCCACTGGATTATAGCATTTGTATGCTTTTCTCTCTTGTGCATACCCAATGAAAACACATTTTTCAGCCTTTGGATTCAATTTCCTCCTTCTCTCATCTGGTACATGAACATATGCAACACATCCAAAGACTTTCAAGTGACCAATATCCAGCCTAAATCCTATCATCCTCAAAATAGGTGTACTCTCATGTATAGTTGCGGTAGGAGTCCTGTTCAACAAGTACACTGCAGTAGCACATGCTTCTGCCCAAAAATAATTTGGCATAGACTTCTCATTAAGCATAGCTCTTGCAATCTCACCAATGATCCTATTTTTCCTCTCAGCACCATTCTGTTGAGGTGTGTACCTGCATGTAATTTGTCTTCTTATCCCATGCTCTCTCAAGAAGGCATCAAATCCATGTGATGTGTACTCACCCACCACCATTTGTCTTCAAACACTTGATCCATTGACCATACTATTTTCCCACCAATGCTTTGAAGTCAATGAACTTCCCAAGTGCTTCACTCTTCTCTTTCAAGAAGTAAATCCAAGTCATCCTGCTGTAATCATCAATAAATGTGACATAATACTGCAACCATCATTGATAGTTGGAGTCTGTGCTGTTGGACCCCATATGTCACTGTGAATGATTTCCAATGGTCTTTTGCTGATTTGACCATCTTTTGGAAATGGCAACCTTTCCTGCTTTCCAAATCTACATGTTTCACATATATTATTACTACCATCATATTTAAACCTGGGCAAACCACCAACTATACCTTTTGCTTGCATAGATTTCAGCTTTTGAATATTCACATGCCCAACTCTCATGCCAAATATCAATTTCTGGCACAACCCCTTGACTTTTTGAAAACATGGCAGACTTCACCCTGGAATGCCTGCACTCAATTTAAATAATCTACCTTCTTTCTCCCCCTTTGCAATTAACTTGCAACCATTTTTGAAGTCCTCAACAAAACAGCCATGTTGATTGAACCTGACTTGCATTCCTTGATCCACCATTTGACCAACCGATGCAAGACTCTTTGTAATTATTGGCACATACAACACACTGACATGGTTTTTACTCTGCCATCATGCATAGCAATGGCACACTACCAACATGTGTAATAGGATGTTGAGTATCATCCCTAGTAGCAACATAGCCCTGATGTGTAGGCATCATCCTATCAACCCACTCACCATGGCATGTCATGTGGTTTGATGCTCCAGAATCCATATACCAAATATCATCACTCTTCCTTTGTGATGTCATAGTACCTATTACATGTTTCATGGTAAACAAGTGCTCCTCATGTTCGGCATTACTAGATGATGCATAATTGCCATGCTGCACCCTTCCACCAACCACCACCACGGACGTTATTCTACTTTTTATAGTAGTCTCTAGCCATATGTCCCATTTTACCACAATGGTGTCACCCAATGCTACTAGCATTCTGTTGTTGCGGTGTTTGCCATCTCCCCCTACCTCTAGATACAGATCTTCCTCTAGCATGAGGGTGAAAACCACAACCACCTCTAGCACCGAATGATGGCTGAAAATTCTATTGAGACTGTGGTGATCAATCCTACCAGCCATGCCACCTGCATGTCCTCTTGGGCGGCTGAATCTCCCCCTGCCTCTAGCACCACGATGAATGAAAAATGCTTGATCCCTTGAATTTTCATTTGTGCTAGATGAGGCACCTATTCCAAGTTTCATCTCTTCCACAATAAGCAATGAAATCAGCTCATCAAAGTTTCGGGGGTCTCCACCTCTAACCCTGATAGAGGTTTCAAATTCCTTGTACTCTTTACCCAAGCCATTCAATGTAATGGCTACCAAGTCATCATCATCCATAGGAGCACCAATAGATGGTAGTACTTCAGCACATTCTTTGATCTCATGCACATAATCATTTACACTTTTATTGCTTCAAGTCACACCATGAATCTTCTGCTTTAATTGCATCTTCTTTAGTGTTGTAGTCGTATCATACAACTTTACCAAAGTATCCCATGCATCCTTGGGATTTTGTGTGTCATGTATATGGCATAACATGGTGTTTGTAACACATATCGAGAAGTAATGCAACACTTTGAAGGCTCTCTCTATCCAATTTTGATGTGTTGTAAGCTAGGTAGGTGTTGCATTCATTTGGGGAACCCTTGGCTCCGCCTCATCGCCTGTCACCAAGCTCCATAGGCCTTTGCCTTTGAGAAAATTTGTCATACGATACTTCCAAATGCGGAAGTTGTGCCTATCAAGCTTCTCACACACACCAACAATTTTATCAAGACTGTCACTCATTTTGTTTACCACAATGTTCACTGAGGATTTCCAATAATCAACTCAGACATGCACATACACACATAAACCTCGGCACCAATGCTGTCCACACAACCCAAAAGTTTTATGGTGGATAACTTCTTGGACTAAAAAACACTATTTGCAAATACTGAAAACAACCTAGCGCCGCTCACAAATTTTGAGAAATGCGTCCAAAACAGTCCTCCACTTTTTTGCAAAAACCTTTAATTTGCTCATATTATGCATACAAGATCATCCACATAGCATTTGAGCTCAACTATGTACAAACAATCCACTTTGCCTTGTTGTGACAAGTTTTTTCGAGCCTTCCAATCTTCCAAAACACTAGGAAATGATCAAATCAAGTGTGGACGATATACATTAACATCCATACATCCTCCATGTAGCATATAAGCATCATCCAAGCTCACAAAGTGCCATGTACATGCCAAAAATAGCTCTCTGTTTTGGTCGAGAACCTGTAAACTGTTAATTACCAGCACTAATCCACTTCCAATTCACTCGATATGCATCCGAATCTTAGGCCCAGACATTTATTGGCTTTGTATCAATGTTCTCTAACTCCGTATGGCGAGGAATTAGTCCAATTTTGAAAGAGGAGAGAGTAATTTGCTAATTTAGTTAAGCTCCATTCACTAATCTTAATTAGCAGCTCTACTAAACCTATTTGATCCAGCTTGTTTTGCATCATTGCACCCAAATTAGTTCTTGTGGGTTCTATCAAAAGATACATACATATGTAGGGTCTAATTGCTAAGCTCCTTATGCATGATGTGCATCCATTTGCGCTTGCTTCAATTTTTCTCCTCCACAGTGGATTTCTATGCTGATTTTTGGCCCCTTTGTTGATGGTTTAATTACTCCACAATGGCATGGTTGAGTATGGCAAGCATGTGGGATGAGATATGGGACCTTGCGCTATACCCTAATCACACCAATGTGCATAGGTTGACCCTCCAATGGCTCCAATTTCTTGCATACATCCTCTGTTCTTGTGTAGCTCAAAAACCAAAATTTGACCTCTTTAATATCACATAGATTTGCTCCAAAATCAAGCAAGGGATTGCATATGCATTGCTATTCCATTCATCAATGCTAGATACATGTGCCCTTCAACTAATACATGCATTTGCCTCTTCCAATCAAGCTCTCAAGCTTTCCATTAAAGCTTGCAAAAAACCAAAATTTTCACTTGCTTTGGGCAACTCAAATCCTACTTTGCTTGTGTCAAATCACCTGCAATCCGCTCAAGGGTGTTTATCTTTGCTTACCTGTGGTCCTTAGCTTTCAGATCTGTTGAGTAGGGGTGTGCTCCTAGCTTCTCTTTGCTCCAAGCTCCAAGCTCCAATGGATAGCTCCAAAATAGAATTTTTTCCTCTTCTTTACTCACTCACAAAACCCTAATAGAAAGCACCAGGCTCTGATACCATGATAAAAGACTAGAGAGAGCACACACACAAGAGAGCAAAACCTAATCCATTAGTGTAACCCTAACCAAAGAGGGAAGCCATATCCACTCTCACACAATGCATAATAGAAGAGAACTACACACCACACACTAAATGTGCTATGTTCACACACCAAATAACCCTATCTAATGTCCACACACTATGGCCAACTAGACGCGGCCATTTATTGTCACACACATGCTACTATCTACCATGCCAGCACATATTGTGCCTAGATCTAGCTGTCATTGAGCTTGTAATCTTAACAGAGGTCACATTTGTGCATGGTAATACCAAGATTGATGATACATGGTGGGATGTAGTGAATGGTTCCCACCAGGTTTAAGTGGTGGCTCACCTCTCCTTTCTCATTTGATGATCTCATGGAAGGAGGTGTTGGCACACACTAAATGGAAGCCTTCAGATCAAGGGTTGTTGCAGTTGAATTCTATGGCAAGTGAGGTGTTAGCTACTTCATGACTTCTGGAGTGGCATGACAAAGTGGCCAAAATTTAAGAGAATGGCTCGATTGGGACTAGTGAAAATTATGGATGTTTTGTTGCCATGTAGAGGCTACTTATTATCTTTTCTGAAAATCCGTCAATATTTTTGAGTTCCATGTGGATATGTATAGTTATGGGAGAAGGTGATGGCAGAACTTACACCATTTGGTGATATTAAGCCATACAGCCACTCCCTACCTAGATATACGTCTGCTCTGGCTAAGTGCATGACCTGAAACTCAAGCGGAGCTTCGTAGTCCTGCATAGATAATGGGACCCCCAATACTACGGTATTCCATGTACCGTTTTGTCATACCCGTTGGCTAGGCCAACAGTATACTCATGATTGCTCTGGCTCAGTCAACCCCAACTTCTTGACTAACGAGTAGTTCAAGAAGTTGTGGCTAGCTCCATCATCTATAAAAACTGTGACTCTACGGCCACCTATGGTGCCATACATGCACACCATGTCATGCAGACCTACAATAGGCTACCACATTGCTGGTGTCACCGAACAAGCATGATGCTCATCACAATGACACATTGTCACCTCTCTGAATTCTGCGAAACTGAGAGGGAGTCTCTGCACTGTATGCAACTGCCTAGAGGATTTACCATCTCTTTTGGGCTCGTTGCCGCTCGTGCTGGCTTTAAGCTTTGGACACTCAACCTTCGTGTGCCCTACATCGTTGTTACAATTAAAGCAGCGATTTTCCTTTCGCGCTTTAATATACTGCTCTTTCTTTTGGACTTCGCTGTCTCTTTTCTTTTTGGATGGCCGCGGTTTTTTAGACCAATGACCACCCTGTCCTCCCTGGTCCATTCTATCCCCCTTCTTATCACTGCGGAACCCTTTTCTTTTAAGGCCTGACCCCCTCTTCTCACTACCCTCGGCCCTGCTCGAACCACCACGCGCACTATGGTTGCACTGCGAGCCTCTACAAGCGTCGCTACTCCGGGATGCTCCGATCCGAGAGAAAGGTGCCCGCAACTCATTAAAAAAATTATTCCCCACGGGAACCTGTGCCTGAACAACCCTAGATTATCCCTTTACTGCCGGGATTATCCCTCCACTGCCGGGAGAGAGATGTTCATTTGATTTTTTTTAACTAAATAAAAATAAAAATTCCTGGCTGGCCCACCGCCTTTGGGTTGGCCGCCGGCACTAGTTTGGCTAGCCGCCGGTTGCGTTGGCTTGGCTGGCCGCCGGCTGCGCTGGCCTGGCTGGCATGTGGGCTGGCCACCGGCGCTGGCCTGGCTGGCCGCCTGTGGGCTGGCCGTCGCCCTTACAAGGTTCGATCAACAGGCGATGGACGACAACATCACCCACCGATAGATGGTAAGCGCATTGATGACCTCAGCGCCACACAGCTCCAGACACACACAGTCGTCGACCCTCAGCTCCCCACAGCTCCAGACACACACAGTCGACTCCAAATTGACAAGCTCCAAAGTTTAAAAAAAACACAGAAATTCTTACCTGCAATGGAGAGCTTGGGTGTGTGCAATGGAGAGAGAGAGAGAGAGAGAGAGAGAGAGAACCCTTCCTTCCAGCTATGGCCAACCTCTTCTTCTCCACGACTCCTTGCTGTAGGACCTTTGGGATAAGGTTATCCCCCCAAATTTGATTGAGAGCCAATCATTAAACGGCTGGGACCGCTTCGCACGCCACTCGCGATCCCGATGCCAAGCTCCAATACCAATGTTAGATCAATGTAGCACCACTACGGGTGCTACCATAGGAGGGGATGGCCTCTGGTTCACCACCCACAGCCACAGAGGAAGAATGAGGATTGCCCCTCATCCCCCAAGGCTATATAGTGTGTGGCCTGCCGTCCACACTAGCCTGGCCGCCCATGACTCCGCATGGGCGTCCTCTCCCACTGAACCCCGGATGGCCACGTCCTCGGTGCTCCGGTCGAGGCGTTGACACTAAAGCCCCGTCTGGCCATCCGGTCTGCCGCCGTCGGTCACAGGTGTTACAGCCTACGTGACACTATTCCATCTTCCCTCTCGTCCCTCAACAAAGATGTTGTTAAGAGCTCCTTTGTGACATTCATCTGCACCTTTCTTAGTCTTGCATTCTTGTCAACTAAAAGAACATTTACAACTAGCTGTCTAGTTTTGTCTATTCTGCTCTTATAATAAGTGCCAAGTTATACTTGATGGCTATGATCACCAACATGCACCATTAACCTAGTCATAGTGTTTGAGGGAGGAAAAATATAATATACTTGTGTGACAATTGCAAGTGGCAACACAATCAACAGGCTTTCGACAAAAGTGGCACACAATTTTATTCTTACCCTCTTCTGTCATAAGTCCAAGAGCACCTTTTTTCTATAGAGAACCTTTGAAGAAAGCATTGTTGTACATCTTATTACTTACATAGTAAGGGCAGGTGATTCTGTGGCACTCGATGGAACCAATACAGTGGCTTAACCTTATAGTGCAATCAATTGACATGTTTGTTGTTATAGGTCTTGTTCATAAGTGTCCATCAAACTTCTATTCCATGCCATCAGTTGTTTTCACCTTCCCATATGTTGGTGGGAATTCCATGATTATATTTCCATTGTATTACCGAGGAATCTCTGTTGCCATATATATAGGCAGTGATGTGTGTGAACACACTTAGGACCGCCGGGGCACTTTTTCCCTCTTTAGGAGGTTTTTTCCCCCGGCTTGTATATACGCCCATCATTCTAGGACTAACTTATCTTTTGTACATTGACACAATCTAATACACTTTGTGTTGTGTGCATTCTTGCTTCTTCTTCTTCTCCAAGCTTTGTGTGCTTTCCTGCAACCCTAATTCCAACAATTGGTATCAGAGCAGGTATCAGCTCCCAGGGCTACGCCGCCAGCACCCTCCGACTCACGTTCTCCGATTGAGGTGAGCTTTCACGAGCGCTTCCAGGTCCCTATACTCTGTAAATAAGCCCAAAGGGCAAAGCGTTCTCAGAAATCGCATCTGAGGTCGTTTCGGGCTCCGTTTTTGCATTTCAAGTTCTGCACAGGTGTTTTCGTCATTTTTTGCAGAAATTTCGACAGTGCAGTTTTCTGCAAAACAGGCATACGTACTCCATTATGGACCGTGCTACATAGCACGAGTTGTTTTCTGTTCAGTCTTTGCTTCATTACAGGTAGCTTTTGCATCAGTTTCAGTCAGTGGCCATGGCTGATAACAACAATGATGTATTTCGCATGTTATCTGCTTTCAGTCAGTGGCCATGGCTGATAACAACAATGATGTATTTCGCATGTTATCTGTTGCTGATGACAAATTGGATGGAGACAGCAACTACCCACTTTGGGCATACATGATGCAGCATGTTTTGGTTGCAAAAGGAGTGTGGAACATTGTGCAGGGTATGGATGTACGTCCAAGTTCTGTGGATGCAGGATCTGTTGAGGATGTTGCAGGTTCTAGCAGCTCTACTGTTGCTACTATTTTACCCACTGCTGAACAAGCTCGTTGGGATGGTAAAGATGCGCAGGCTCATGCCTTGATTGCACTTTCTGTCAAACGTAACATCACCCCACATATTCGTTCAGCTAAAACAGCAAAACAGGCTTGGGATATTCTAGCTGGTTTGTATGCAGGTCGTAACGAGGCAAAAATCGCTTACCTGCGTAACGAGCTAGAATTGAAGATTATGCAAGAAGATGATGATATGAATGTTTTTCTTGCTAAGATTAAAGATCTCAAAGAACAGTTGATTTCTACAGGTGAGATTATTCCTGATCATTCTCTTGTGCAGACTGTTCTTGATGCTTTACCTAAGACATATCAGACTTTTGCTTTCACGTGGAGACTTCTTAATGAGGACAGACCTGATGCTGTCAAGTATGATACTTTAGTCAACAAGCTCTTGCAAGAAGCGCAGTCCAGGCAAAACAGGGCCAGGCAGCGTGCAGTTGATCAAGCATTTATTGCTGCCCAGTAGCAGAGAAGAAGTGGTAAGGCAGCCCCTTCCACTGTTTCTTCTCCTATTAGTAGGTCTGCAACTTCTTCTCCTTCCACAGGTAGCAACAATAAGTCTGAGAAGGCTCTTGATAAAGGCAAGAAAAAGACCAGGTGCAACTATTGTAAGGCAAATGATCATGTCATTAAGAATTACCCTAAGCTAAAGGCTAAAGAGGCAAAGAAGAAAGAGTCAAATACAGCCACAATAGCGGATGCTTCTACAAATGTAGATTCTGCAAATGTTGTGCAGGATACAGAATGGGCGCTTAGCGTGTATTGCCAGTATGACCCATCTGTACATGATGCATGTTTGGCAGTTTCTGTTGACTCTCATGTATGGTATTTTGACAGTGGTGCTACAAAGCACATTACCTCGCATCGTGATATGTTCACTTCTCTTGAGGTTGTCCCTAATGGGAATACTGTCACATGTGCCAATAATGCTTCTTACCCAGTGAAGGGCATTGGTAAAATTATGTTTACTGCTGCAAATGGCAGCGCTTTCACACTTTCAGATGCTTTGTATGTGCCAGGGATAAAAAAGAATCTATTGTCTGTCTCTGCGCTTGCTAGACTTGGATTTGTAGTCAAATTTGTGGATGACAGATTTACTGTTCATGATTTGACTTCTGGTGATACGATTATTGTATCTGGCACCTTGTTTCGTGGGCTGTATAGGCTCAATTCTTATGACAAGTGTGTGGAAGATTCAGCAAATGCAGTTTCTAATGAAAAGGCAGTTTCAGATGCAAAACTATGGCATACTCGTTTTGGTCATCTGAACTTTGCTAGTTTGCTGCGTTTGCAGAAATTTGATATGGTTGCTTCATTGCCCCATCTTGAGGCACCATTGAAACATGTTTGTGAAGGCTATATTTTGGGCAAAATGCAGCGTTCTGCGTTTCCAAAGGATGGTTCTGTGCGGGCCACTCGCAAATTGCAGCTTGTACATAGTGATGTATCTGGGCCTATGCAAACTCCGTCATTTGGTAAACACTTGTACTTCGTGACTTTCATTGATGATTACTCAAGGCATGCATGGGTATATCCACTGAAGGCAAAGTCCGAAGTGTTTTTGTGCTTCAAACAGTTTATGCTTATGGTGGTTGAAAATGTATCCAATTGTACTGTGGGCACCCTCCGTTCTGATCGAGGGGGGGAGTACATGTCTAAAGAGTTTGATGCATTTCTGGCTAGTCGTGGGATAAAACACCAATGTACAGTGCCGTATACCCCTCAGCAAAATGGTGTTGCTGAGAGGAAAAACAGGTCACTTATGGAGATGGCACGATGTATGGTCAAGAGCCAAGCTTTGCCACATGCATTTTGGCTTGAGGCTGTCATGTGTGCTGCATATGTACTCAACAGGTGTCCCACTATTACTCCATACGAAGCTTGGCATGGCAGGAAGCCTTCTATTGGTCACTTGCGTGTCTTTGGTTGCTTGGCCTATGCTTTAGTGCCTGTGCAACAAGGTAGAAAATTGGATGATAAGGCTGTCAAATGCATTTTTGTTGGTTACAGTGCTGAGAGCAAGGGTTACAGATTGTATCATCCACAGTCAAAGCGTATCTTGATTAGTCGAGATGTTGTTTTTGTGGAAGATGCTGTGCAACCTTTGTTATCATGTACCAAAGAGACAGGTGTGAGCTCACGGGATGTATTTGATACGTTGTTGCCTCTCTTTATAGGTGGGAATTCAAATGTAAGTCCTAATGAGGCAAATATTCAGCCTATGCAGATTTCAAACGACATCATAGATCAGCCTATTTCTGATGCAAATTTACAGGATGTAATTCATGAGGATAGGGCTGAAAATGAGCAGGCTAGAGGTATGCCAAAATGGCTGGTGCAAACCTTGCGTGATAGTAAGATTGATGCACCTATGACTAGTCGTACTCGTTCAGGTTTTCAGCATGCCTCTTATACATCAGATTGTTATGCTTTGGCTGTGTCTAGTATGTGTGAAGAGGAAGAACCTCTTTCATTTGATGAGGCACAAAATTCAGAAAATTGGTTGGCTGCAATGCAAAGTGAATATGATGCTATAATGAAGAATGGTACATGGTCTTTGTGTGATTTGCCTATTGGTAAAAAGGCCATTGGATGTAAGTGGGTTTTTAAATTGAAATGAAAGCCAGATGGCAGTGTTGATCGCTATAAGGCTAGACTTGTTGCAAAGGGTTATGCTCAAGAAAAGGGCATTAATTTTGATGAGACCTTTGCTCCCACTTGTCGTATGACTACCATTCGTAGCATTTGTGCATTGGCAGCTCATAATGGTTGGAATGTACATCAGTTGGACATAAAGACTACGTTCTTGAATGGAGATTTGCATGAGGAGGTGTATGTATCGCAGCCTCGTGGTTTTGTTCAAAGAGGGCAGGAAAACAAAGTGTGCAGGTTAAAAAAGGCTTTATATGGCTTAAAGCAAGCTCCACGAGCTTGGTATGAAAAGATACATGCATATTTGACTGCACATGGTTTTCAGAATAGTCCAACAGAAAGCACTTTGTATGTTAAACATGTGGATGATGTACATCTAATCATTGCTCTCTATGTCGATGACATGCTGCTCACAGGACCAAATGAGAGTCATATTGCTGATTTTAAGGCTGATTTGAATGCCTCTTTTGAGATGTCAGATTTGGGGCATTTGCATCATTATTTGGGGATACAATTTAAGCAGTGTGATGGAGGTATTGCTTTGTGTCAGACAAAGTATATTGAGACATTGTTGCGGAGATTTGGCCTTGAAGACTGCAAGCCTATTGCAACTCCAATGGAGACAGGTTTGAAGGTGAGTCTTCATGATGCTGGAGATCACTTTGATGTCACACTCTATCAGACAGCTGTTGGTTGCCTCATTTATGTATGCATTACGAGGCCAGACATTCAGTTTGCAGTCTCACAGGTGAGCAGGTTTATGCATAGCCCAGGGTCTCAGCATTGGAAGGCAGTTAAACGCATCTTTCGCTACTTGAGTGGCACCATACATCTTGGGTTGTTTTATCCCAAGGGGGGATCATTGCCGCCAGATTTACATGCTTTTTCGGACTCAGATTGGGCTAGTTGCTATGACACAAGAGTGTCCACAAGTGGTTTTTATTTCATGCTCGGTAGCTCATGCATATCTTGGTTGAGCAAGAAGCAACCTACTATGGCCACTTCTAGTTGTGAAGCTGAGTACAAGGCAGCTTTCACAGCTACGGTTGAGTGTGTGTGTGGCTCAGACGGCTTATGGTGGCTGACTTGGGTGTTGGACAAGAGTCTGTCACCTCTATCTTCACTGACAGTCAGAGCGCATTGGCAGTTGCGAGAAACCCAGTTTTTCATGCTCGCACAAAGCACAATGAGGTGCATTATCACTATGTCAGGGAGAGACTCTCAGCAGGAGAGATCAGCTTGACTTATGTGCCAACACAGGACAACCTCGCCGATCTTTTCACAAAGGCGCTTCCTCGTGAGAAGTTTGAAGCTTTCCGCAAAGCTTTGGGCTTGCTCCCCTTTGTGGATTGATCTACTTCGGGCATGGCACCCCTATACATGAGTGCCAGCTCTCGTTCACACCATCACTCCCAGGGGGGATTTGTTGCCATATATATAGGCAGTGATGTGTGTGAACACACTTAGGACCGCCGGGGCACTTTTTCCCTCTTTAGGAGGTTTTTTCCCCCGGCTTGTATATACGCCCATCATTCTAGGGCTAACTTATCTTTTGTACATTGACACAATCTAATACACTTTGTGTTGTGTGCATTCTTGCTTCTTCTTCTCCAAGCTTTGTGTGCTTTCCTGCAACCCTAATTCCAACAATCTCTTATCACATTAATTCTCCTATTTATGCATAAAAGATTTATTTTTATTTCGAAAGTGTTATTCTCCTTAAAATTGAATTTATGCATAAATAGATGCATAAACAAATTTTTATAAAAGTGTTATTTCCCACTGAAGTTGTTCTTATGCATAAATAGATGCGTAGAGAATCTTTATATAAAAACTAAGAATTCTCTTACATTCTATAAATAGATGTGATGATATGTAATGCGAATCAGATAGATGGGAAAGAATGGATGGATGGATGTGATGAGAATAGAAGTGATGAGAATGAGAGGTAAATAGATGTGATGAGATGTGATGTGAATCAGATAAATGTGAATGAATAGATGAGATGTGATGTCATGTGAATCAGGATGTGAATGAATGATATGGGATGTGAATGAATGTGTTAGCATGTGAATCGGGATGTGAATGAATGATATAGGATGTGAATGAATGTGTTAGCATGTGAATCGGGATGTGAATGAATGATATAGGATGTGAATGAATGTGATAGCATGTGAATCGGGATGTGAATGAATGATATAGGATGTGAATGAATGTGTTAGCATGTGAATCGGGATGTGAATAAATGATATAAGATGTGAATGAATGTGTTAGCATGTGAATCGGGATGTGAATGAATGATATAGGATGTGAATGAATGTGATAGCATGCGAATCGAGATGTGAATGAATGATAAGGGATGTGAATGGATGTGATGTGATGTGAATCGAGATGTGAATGAACGATAAGGGACGTGAATGAATGTGTTAGCATGTGAATCGGGATGTGAATAAATGAGATGTGATGTGAAATGGATGTGATAAGATGCGATGTAAACTGGATAGATGTTAATGTATGTGAAGTGATGAGATGTATGGGTAGATGCAAGTGGATGAGATATGATGAGGATAAATGAGGAAATAAGTGATGAGATAGAAAAAGATGTGATTAGATGAGAATGGGAATACTTATGAAATGAATGTGGATTGATGTGTGGGTAATGTGGATGATGTGGATGAATGAGTGGATAATGTGGATTGATGTGGATGATGTGGATGGATGTATGGATGATGTGGATTGACATGTGGATTGATGTGGATGGATGTATGGAAGATGTGGATGGATGTGTGGATAATGTGGATTGATGTGGATGGATGTATGGATGATGTGGATTGATGTGTGGGTAATTTGGATTGACGTGAATGGATGTATGGATGATGTGGGTTGATGTGTGGATAATGTGGATTGACGATGTGAATGGATATATGGATGATGTGGATTGATGTGTGGATAATGTGGATTGATGTGGATGGATGTATGGATGATGTGGGGATTGACATGTGGATTAATGTGGATGGATGTATGGAAGATGTGGATGGATGTGTGGATAATGTGGATTGATGTGGATGGATGTATGGATGATGTGGATTGATGTGTGGATAATGTGGATTGACGTGAATGGATGTATGGATGATGTGGGTTGATGTGTGGATAATGTGGATTGATGTGGATGGATGCATGGATGATGTGGATTGATGTGTGGATGATGCGATTAGATGTGATTTGATGTGGGAATGATGTGATGAGATAGGGATCGATGAAGAAAAAAAAATTGTGGGAAGATGAGAAAAGATGGGGACTAATGTGAAAGGATGTGGAGTGATGAGAAAAGATGGAAATATTATTGGAACTGTATTTGTATGTGAAATCTGTTTTTAAATGACTGTTTTATGTCAACAATGCTGGGAAAGCATTTTGACTGTCTTGTGAATGAGGTCGTGGAGACCTATCTGTTAAAGTTGCAACTGTTGTGACGGAGAGTCAACAGAGGACGTCTCGCGTAGCAAGGTCTCAGCCGAGGTCTTGACCAGCCTCGGTTTGATTTAAATGGTGAGCTTCCGGTACAGTGGATGAGGGACCAAGGAAGCAGCCTATGAGTGAAGCGCTAGGTGACCTACGAAGGATCCTAGAGGGTGCTGACCATACGGTGCTCGGGCTCTGGGTCACCGAAGATACCCACACGTATGTCGGGGAAGATATTAGAACAAGGAGTAAGAGTTGTTTTCTGAATTCGAGCATGGATCTGGTTGATTGACCTTGCTGGCCCTCAACGGATGAGTCTCCATGGCTCTTTTATATGGATTTGTTGGTTGATCTTGCTGATCTTCAACGGAGACTCCATTTTTGTTAAAGTGAATACTTGTCGGTTACTATGAGCTAGGAACTATCGAAAAGGCACCTGAGTGGACAGGGGGTGAGCGTTCTGGTTGCAAATAATGCCATAGTAGGTACACCCATGAAGGAAAGTTTGGAAATAAGGATTCAACTGGATAATTAGAGGATTATGATCAGTGACACTATGGTTTCATTAAATGATTGTTTTAAAGACTGTTGAATCTATGAAAAAGGCAATTTCATATTGGGTGTGTAAGTGGTGTGACTAGTTTTAAGTTTGCATGAATATCTGGTTAGGGGACCTGGAAACTCTTTTCCTTGGTACCCGGGACAACCTAACCAAATTCTTAATTGGATCCCATCACTACAGTGGTTGGGCGGTTGGCTAACCCATGGGACTGGGCTGGACTGATGGATCCCTAAATTAAGACTCAATTCTGTTCTGGTTCGATAGATGAAGTAAATCCCAGACAAAAATTGTTCTATGGAAAAGAATCAACGGCTGTGCCTCTCTCAATGAGGAAAAAGCGTTGGTCTATGATCCAAGTACAATCTTTTTCGTAATCTGACTATGGGACTTACGGGTTTGGTCAGATCAGTTCAGTTAAGGCTTTTGACTACGTTAGAGAAAAGTTATCCTAGAGGAATCGCCCGTGCTTTCCGGGCAAGGGGAGTTTTTCTGGGTTCGATTTTTGGAAGAACCGATGGATTAGTCTCTTGTCCGGATATCCGTGGGCGAGGCCCTGAGTGTGGGACCCTGTCCCGTGCAAGAAGTGCTACTTCCACTGCTAGCACCCCTGAATTCGTTGCGCGGTGGGGATAGGGACCTCACAGCTGGTATCAGAGCAAATTGGCTAATGAGGATCAACCGAGAAGCCAAAAATGTCAAAATTTTATGAAGAAGTAGTAAAAGGTTGTAATTGTGTGATAAAATTCATACAAATTGATATTCAAACTAAAATTCGTAAATTGGTAATGGGTCTTCAGATGGAAGTACCGCAATTGTATGGGATCCCTGACTTGCTTGAGGCCTAGACATGATGGTATTTACCTTATAGTTCCAAGGACCGTGACTACCCGTATATACGGAGAGCATAACTGCAGCTCTTTACTGGCAGTATATATGAGTAAATCTAAGACTTGAAATTATAAGCATCAATACTATCCAAATGATGAATTCGAATGTGGTTGATACGATTTTAAATTATGGTTGAAAACTGATGAGTTGATTTGGATTCTGATTGAAAAATGAAGATTCCTGAATTTTGGTTGAAATGTAATAAACTAAGCAAAACCACAATGAGGATGAGTGGGACGAGTCCCTGTGATGATGTTCGTAGCTGGAATGTAATAAACTAAGCAAAACCACAATGAGGATGAATGGGACGAGTCCCTATGATGATGTTCGTAGCTGGAATGACATTAATGACTTCAGCAAATCACTATGAGATTAGTGGATTGTGCTGGCAAATTGCTGCTGTTAACACTTGACCCAGTGGATCAAGTTAAGGGATGTCAAATTAAAAATCTGTATAATTGAAAATTTCCATGAAGGGCTGTTCAGATAGAAATTTCGGTCTAATGGACCATTATTGTGATAAGGATTTGAATGTTACGATCTGAGTGAATTATTATCTGATGATGAGTTTTATATAAGGGATCTTTATCCCAGGATTCTGTTGGGTTCACCAGACTATAAGGAACCCCAGAATCAATTGGATCTTAAGGAAAAGAGTTCTCTTCTAATTTTGCGAGATGAGGACATCTCACGTTTTTTAAGTGGGGTAGGATGTAAGATTCCTCCCTCCGGCTTTTGAGGTGTGCAGGTGTAAGAACCTCCCCTTCTGATCTTATAATTATTCCCCTCTCTAAAATAAATGAAAGATCCTGTTTTACCCTGTTTTGGCCTAGAGAAAGAAAATGTCTCGAGGGAGGTAATTCAAAATTGAGATATTTTTAGATATAAAAATCCTCCTAGTGTCTAAATGGTTTCCTTTGAAACAGATATTCAAAAAGAAATTTCCAATGTGCAATTGGAATAAATTGAAATCAGGTAAAAAGGACCTTAGCCTAAGGGTCCAGATTTTCTAAAATTTTTGAATTAAGGTTCCTATGGACCAATTAGATTAATCCAAATGTAGGGAGGAGATAAATGGAAGAATAAAAGAAAATCTCCCAAAAATGAGTAAATGCTCACATAAGATAAAGAGTTGACTAAGGACAAGCTTATTAGTTAAAAAAGAAGAGATATTTAGAAGAAATGATGCATTTTTGACACCTCAGTGTTAGAAATTCCCCTCATGAACGAGGCACCTATTTCACCTATGTGGTTGAGTTTTAAACTCACAAATAATGAGATATTTTCATCTCTCCTCTCTCCTGCTTCAACTAGATCCAAAAAGTAAGCTAAACTGACCTAAAAATGGTCAAAAATTGACCAAACTGATCTGAAAAATTCTAGAATCAGTTTGCTTGGTTAGAGGCTCACTTTTTCCTATAAATGAAGCCTCCCCCTTTGTAAATGGTTAATAGTGTTTTATGCACTGTTACTCTACTCCTCCCCAGCAGAGCCAAAAACAGTGAATTCATTGATAATTCATTTGTTTTTTACCATTTCCTCTTCGAAAGAATTGGTGGCCACTCTGTGAAAAAGGCAATTTCATATTGGGTGTATAAGTGGTGTGACTAGTTTTAAGTGGTGTGACTAGTTTTAAGTTTGCATGAATATCCGGTTAGGGGGCCTGGGAACTCTTTTCCTTTGTACCCGGGACAACCTAACCAAATTCTTAATTGGATCCCATCACTACAGTGGTTGGGCAGTTGACTAGGCGGTTGGCTAACCCATGGGACTGGATGGCTGGACTGATAGATCCCTAAATTGAGATTCAATTCTGTTCTAGTTCGATAGATGAAGTAAATCTCGGACAAAAATTATTTTATGGAAAAGAATCAACGGCTGTGCCTCTCAATGAGGAAAAAAGCATTGGTCTCTATGATCCAAGTACAATCTTTTTCCTGATCTGACTATGGGACTTACGGGTTCGGTCAGATCAGTTCACTTAGTTAAGGCTTTTGACTACGTTAGAGAAAAGTTATCCTAGAGGAATCGCCCGTGCTTTTCGGGCAAGGGAAGTTTTTTCGGGTTTGGTTTTTGGAATAACCGATGGATTAGTCTCTTGTCTGGATATCCGTGGGCGAGGCCCCGAGTGTGGGACCCTGCCCCGTGCAAGAAGTGCTACTTCCGCTGCTAGCACCCCTGAATTCATTGCGCGGTGGGGATAGGGACCTCACAGATAATGAGTAAAAACTTCACTCTTCTCCTTCATGAAATACACCCACACTTTCCTCGTGTGGTCATCAATGAATGTTACATAGTACCTGCAACCACCCATAGACTTAGTTTTTGTAGGACCCCATACATCTGAATACACCACATCTAGTACATTCCTGCTCACATTTCTATCATGTGGAAACACATGCTTTGTCTGCTTTCCAAATTGACATGCTTCACATACTTTCTTCACATACTTTTTGCATACCATCAACTTTAAACTTAGGCAGCCCTGTCACATTTCTATCATGTGGAAACACATGCTTTGTCTGCTTTCCAAATTGACATGCTTCACATACTTTCTGCATACCATCAACTTTAAACTTAGGCAGCCCTGTCACAATCTCTTTAGTCTACATAGACTTCATTCTTTGCACATTTACAAGCCCAATTCTCTTACGCCCAAATGTATGTATCTGCAACAACTCCTAAACCATGTGCAAACATTGCAGCTTTCACTTCAAGCGTATGTACATCTACTATAAACATTCTGCCCACTCTATTTCTTTTGCAGCCAACCTACACTTGTCTTTAAAGTCTTCGAAATAACAACCATCAAGGTTAAGCACAACTACAAACCCTATTCAATCATCTGGCCAACAAAAACTAGATTCTTTGTAATATTTGGAACGTGAATTACATCTGCAAGATACCTCACTTTGCCATTCTGCACATAGACAATGGCACATTTCCAACATGGGAAATTGGATGAGTAGTATCATCCCCTGTTTCAACAAAACCTGGCTTTTCAAGATTTTTCATATCCTTGAACCACTCGCCATGGCTGGTCATGTGGTTTGAAGCACCTGAATCCATATACCATACATCATCATTGCATGCGGATACATCATTTTCCAATAGAGCATTAAGCACATGTCGCATAACAAATAACCTTCATTGTCCTCATTACTTCGGCTAGAGGATGCATAATTATTTTGCTGTACTTTTTCACTTCTCATGTCATTTTTCTTCTTATAGCAATCTACCTGCACATGCCCACATTTTCCACTTATAGCAATCTACCTGCACATGCCCACATTTTTCACAATAAAAACAGCCTTGTGTATCATTTTGCTGCCTTTGCCAATTTTCATGACCTCTTTGACTCCCCCTACCTCTAAAATTGTTGAAATGAGTGATGCTAAAGTGCCAATTCACCTAGCCAAGTTATCCCACATGAGCTATCATAGCTTTGTTGTACTCTCCTCATATAAAAGGGGCCCCTTTCAAGCAATGTATCACATCAACTCAAATCAAGCATCAATATGAAGTAAGTCTATTTGGTTCATATTTGTCTATCTCTTTTGGTCTTGCCATTTGGTTAAGCAATCATGTTTAGCATTCTATTTGATCCACCATAGCTTAGCCTAGCTCTCGGTCCATGTTCCTCAACATGGTATTAGAGCCGGGATGGCTAGGCTCAACTTAATAGGTCATTAGGGTTAGGTCCTTCTCTCTCTTCCACTCTTGGAAAGTGGTGCCACCAAATAGAAGTGCTGCTGTTCAAGGTGGAGGGAGATTAAGGTTGTATTAGTTTTTCTTTTCATACATTTTTTTTTCTTGCAAAATAAGCACACTTCATTAGCCTCACTAACCATCTCTTATCCCCACTCTCTTCTACGCATCTCCATAACCTTTAATAGTGAACACTAATCAGCAACTCAGTTCATCACAAAGCTTTTAGTGTAGAGTCTTTTTTTTTGTAGTTTGTGTAGTAGCACAGCTAGCCTTGGAGCAGCCAAAAGCAAAGACAAGCATAGCCAGTGCTGTCCAATGGCAAAAGCATGATTGTCAATCATTAAGGCCAATGCGTGAAGTGCAAATAAAGAATAGCCTCATGAGGGCAGGCAAGGCTTCGAAGGGCTGGAGTGCATAAGTGCTAGTAGCCATAGAAAAGCACACTTGCAACAAGGAAAGCACTACACAAAGTGCTACTCAGAAGGGCCTAAAGAGTTGGCTGAGGCAGCCTTATTCATTATTGCTAGAGCGTTAGCACTACACAATAGCATGTGCTTGAAGCGACTCTCTGCTGGGTAAGAAGAGGAGCAAGAAGCCAACTCTCTGCTGGGTCAGAAGAGGAACAAGTAGTCGACTTATGCAGTCCTGTAGGCTGCAAAGAAGCCACCAATGTATATAGACCTGTAGTAGTTTCATTCTGCCACCAACGTCGCTGATTAGGGAGGTATTAAATAGAGCCTCAATTTTATTTTGTATGGTGCAAGGGATTTCAAACCTTATCATCTCCTAAAGATGCATTCACACTTAAACTCACATAAGGCCTTGTTCACATGCTGCCATTTCTTCTTAAACACTTACACTTGTTGCATTAACATCAAGCATTTAGCCTTTAAGTTTGGGCATCATCATATATTGTAAAAAGGGTTAGACATTACCTGAGCATTAAAATCAAGGCTCAAGGTAAGACCCCCTTCTCATCATGGAGCATGTAGAAGTCGTCTCGAGATTTAATGGTGATGGGTTTTATACATGGTAAAGCAAGACCATGTACTTGCTTATGCATAAGGGGCTTTGGCACCTTATTGAGGATAAAGAAGTGGAGGTTGAGCCACTTCAAAACAACAAAGCATTGGGCCTCATCGCTCAAAATCTTGATGATGATGTGATTAGTCACATTGCTAGCATCAAGGATGCCAAGTTGGCATAGCAGAAACTCAACAAGATTTTCGGCACCGACTCAAAGAGCTCAAATATCAACCTTCTCATGCAGTTCTACAAGCTCGACAAGAAGGATACTAAGCCCATGGCACAACACATCAGTAAATTCAAAGGTATCAAACAACAATTTAGTGCATTAACGAAAGTCATTGAGGAAGATGAATCTATTGCTGTATTGCTAAAAAGTGTTGACAAATAACCTTATGAATCAATTGTTGCTACACTTAAAAATGTGCCCAACACTAAACTTAAAGATGCAGAATCATCTCTACTTGAACAAGAATCTAAATTCAAAGATAAATAATCATGCAAATCACATTCAAGTGAGCAAGCACTGTATACAAAGGGTGGGAGATTTCAAAGGACAAATCAATCAACATCTCAACTTCCAAGATGCTATCACTGTGAAAAACTTGGTCATATCAAGAATGAATGTCGCAATAAAGATAAACCAACACTTTTTTGTGACTATTGTGGAAAAATTAGTCACCTAGAAGAAGATTGCTATCAAAAAAAGAAGTAGGCAAACTACATCGAGGCCAAAGCTGTCCAGCTAAAGACATACTCTTCTAGAGAAAGAACCATTGTACTTTTCACCCCTCTTGTCTCTACAAAAAGTGTGATGTAATCAGTCTCTGAGGCCATATGATGCACTCAAGCTGAAATTTATAGCCAAAGTATATATAATGCCAAAGTAGCATAAAGGCCAAAGTAGCCTAGCACAAGGGGAGAGAGAGGAAGAGTGAAAGCCTAAAAATTGTACCCAATCTAGCATCAAGGGGGGGTGTTGAAATGAGTGATGCTAGAGTGCCAAGTCACCTAGCCAAGTTATCCCACATGAGCTATCATAGCTTTGTTGTACTCTCCTCATATAAAAGGGGCCCCTTTCAAGCAATGTATCACATCAACTCAACTCAAGCATCAATATTAAGTAAGTCTATTTGGTTCATATTTGTCTATCTCCTTTGGTCTTGCCATTTGGTTAAGCAATCATGTTTAGCATTCTATTTGATCCACCATAGCTTAGCCTAGCTCTCGGTCCATGTTCCTCAACAAAAATGGCCTCTTTTGCCTATGTCTTATTGTTGTGATTCATGGGACTGTTGTTGGCTGACGATAATTTTGATTACCAATTTGGCAACCACATTGGCCACAGTCTCGGCCTCAACCTCATCCCCTACCTGCACTTGTGTAGAAGGCCTATTACTCCGAATTGCCTTTGTTTTGTAAAGAATGGTCTTCACCCAAAATCTTTTCTTCAATGGTCAACATTGATACCAAATCTATAAAGTTGGGAATGTTCTCTTGAGTCTGAATAGATGTTTTAAATGCCTTGTATTGTGGCCCGAGACTACGTAGACATACTTCCACCTTATCATCATCATTAACAGAAAACATCAATAGATACAAGGGATTCCACAATGCCCTTGATCTTCAAAGCATAATTATTCATAGACATATTTTTCTTCTCCACAGTATAGAGCTCATTCTTCAACTAAATCTTTTATGCCTTGGTGTTAGTTTAATATAACTTCACCAAGGTGTCCCATGCCTTCTTGGGTGACTTAGCATCCTGTATATGCCCAATCATGGTGTCATGTATGCTAATAGAAATCCAATACATGACTTTACTTGCTCCTTGATTCCAATATTTGTATTCTTTTACATCTGTAGCAGTTGGATTAATCTCTGGTATCTCTGGCGTCTCCTCATGTTCACCTTCAATGTAGTCCTAATAGCCTTTTCCAGTCAAAAAATTTATCAATATAAACCTCCAAGCATGGAAGTTATTCTTGTCAAGCTTCTCTGTCACAATCTAGTTAATTCCATCATTCGACATCTTGTCTACAACACAAACTCACCAAAAATAGCACTCTTGTTTGTTCTGCACAAGCTGTTGTATTCTCTGCAGAGCGGTACTAGATTGCACCCAAACTGTCACAACTAGTGACCTCAATTTGCATACGTACACCCAATAGCATGTGTAAGACCTCTTTGTAGTACACAGTGTCTACACAACCAATCGCCCTTCCTACAGTACCAAAAACAGAGTTCTACAGAGAATCAAAACTTACCCGCAGTGCACGTGAACGCCTGCGAACTGAAAAACTAAGGTCCAAACGTGCCCGAAATGCGATTTTAGCCCAAAAACAACATGTCCAAAGGACAATATAGTTGCCCTATAGCTCCACTCCAGCGAAGAAATTTCCTCAATCGGAGTTCATTTTTCGTTTTCTCCTGAAGAGATCCTGACAAGGGTGTAGTAGTCAACACAAAGGGGGAAGAGTAAATGAAGCTCTTACCCTCGTACCGCTTCATGTGCTTCTCTAGCTTGCCGCTCAGCTTCTTAGCATGAACCAATATTTGATACCATGAAAAGATGCAGGGAGGAAGAGAGCTTGAGCTCTTGCAAGCACACACACACACACACACACACACACACACACAAACCCTAGAAGAAAACACACAAGATGAGAGGCTGAAAATTGTTCTTCTTCTTCTTCACAACAAAAGGGTTCTACCAAAAAGATAAGGGAAGTACAACATAAGTACTAAAGTACCATGTACATATGGTCCATAATGTGAACACGCTAAGTGAGTGACCTGGCAAGATAAGTATGACATAACTCAGTGGACGGTGGATTAGTAGCAGGTGTAGTCCAGCTCTAGAATCACTAGTAAAGATCTATTATGTCAGCATCCTACCAAACATGCAAGTTATGTAAGTGGCGAAAACGGTCACCCAGGCATATCATGAGTGTCAACTCGTCGTGTTAATCTTGACATCTCGACATGTAAGACCTCCCATCCCCACTGGTAACCTCCTCTCTATGATTCCCCTACTCACTCCCCTTCTCCTTTTTTATTTTTTTTAGACTTCTCCATTTATCCCCTTCATTAACTTTTTCTTCCAGAAAGTTATGCCACCCAATTCCTTTAATTTCCCATAATCTTTCCTTTTCTCTTTATGACTGTGCATTTCCACTAAGCTGCTACGTGTCGCTTTTACCACCTAGGATCCACTTCACACCATCTTTTGTACTTTGCATCTACCTATACATCACGTTTGAACTCAGCTCCGGACTCCTCTCACATATTGTCCCAACCCAAGTGTTTCACTATGTTACCTGCCTTACATAATTCTGATGTGGTATGGCCTCAACCTCAGGCAGTTGATTTTGCAGCAATGTGATGAGCTATGGTGGATCAAATGCAAAGATCAACATGATTAGAAGGTGATTAGAAGATGATTAAGATGAGATTAGTATACAATTAATCTAATAGCTTAATGTAGGCATGGATACTCAAAAACCAAAAATTTCTCATTAGGCCAATGCCTCAATTTATAGGTTTTACATCCACAAGATGCCAAGCATCTAATCCCACTGATTTCTCCTTGATTTGTGCCACCTCCCCTACATCTGGAGGCACCTTTTCCTAGAATCTTTCCACACCCCTATATTCACTCATGCTACCCTTGATTCTCTCATCAGTAGATTCTTCTCACCTTTTCACTGCTACCCACTTAATTACAGACTCCCTTTTATGATCTCTAGGCTAAGGGCTTGTTCTCGCACACACCCATTCACTTGCATATTTCAACAAGGCCATTGACCCTACTGGAATGCATCTGACCCCCAAGATCTTACAATTTATGTGTTCCATTAGAAAAAGCTTCATGCACAATGAAAGGACCTTCCGATTTGATCCTGAATTTGTTCTAAAATGTTGTATCAAGAGCATTGTTATATCTCAAAACCAACATAGGTTTGTAAGTTCATTTATGAAATGATTTGTTGTCGTTTTGGTGTTCCTTTGGAGCTTGTTAGTGACCAAGGAAGAGAATTTAGGGCTGATGTGGTCAAAGATCTTACCAAGAGGTTGGATATAAAACAGATATTGTTATTCAAATTGGTGGAAGACCACCTGAATAATTGGGACTTATATTTGGATAGAGCTTTGTGGGCATACATAGTGTCCAAGAAGAATGCCACAAGATTTACTCCTTATCACTTGGTTTATGGTGAAGAATGTGTATTTCCAGTAAACATTATGGTTCCTTCTATTTACTTTCTTTTGCACCACAATGTCACACAGGAAGAACAAGAAAAAAGGAGATGGTATAGTCTACACTCTCTTCTTTTGGATCGAGAAGAAGCCATTAAATGGTATGAAGAGACTAGTCAAAAAATAATCAAGGCATATAATGAGAAGCTGGGTAATAAGAACTTAAAGAAGGGTATGCATATCGTGTTGCCTGATGTAGCTTTGTTGGCTTAAGATAGGGATTTGCTTTTGTTATTACTGCATATCATTGTACAAATATAGCATAATTTCCAGTATGCTAGTCATCATGGTTTGAATCTATTAATGTGAGCGTGGGACATGAGGCCACAAGGTTCATCTATTTTCTCCTACTTAGCTTTAGTTATTTGGAAGCAATAATAGTCTGAGTTAAGAAGGTACGACCCCATGAAGATGCAATATGAAAATGGCAGATGATGCACTTGCTTTCAATAAGCACTCATGTTAGGGATCATAACATCTTAATTAGGTGTTGTGGGAGCTCTCAAATTGGGAAAATATTGGGTGTATGAATGTCTTTCGATGCACATAAACTAAGCCAACACAATCCCCTCAAGATAAATTTATGGAGCCCATGGCTTATGAAATAGCTCTTGTTCCGAAATGGTAGTTCTAGGCATATCCCTTCTGTATATTCCCCTAATTTTCAAAAAAAAGTATGGGCTTGTCTTGCTAAGCCGATGGCGTGGGTACACACACTTTTATGGTGGCCAAGACCCTAGCATAGGAACAACACCTTCAGCCCACAATAATATGAAGGGTCAAAGCCTTGTAATTAAAGGGTTGGCGTGGTAGCACCGACAACTCAAATAAGGAAAGCTAGTGACATCAATGTGGTTAGTGCATTTGCATGTAAGCTGTGATAGGGTTTTCACATGGAAATGGCCGACACAAGCAATGTCATTCTTTGTGATGACTGACAAGCAAAGAGGAAATCGGTTAAATATGGAAGGGTGCAGGAGGAGGCCACCATCACTAGGATATGGAGCTAAGAAAAGAAATAAATGATGAAGTCAAGGATGAACTTAGTAGAAGACCAATTGAAAAATCTATTAAAGGGAGAGAGGTGATCGAATGAACATGTGGTTTTTGGACTTGTAGCCAGGTGATAGCATTCAAAGGTGTGAGATCTAGGTTTTTCAAGATCTACCTTGGTGATATGGCTTCATGAGTGTATTACCCTTGGTGCGCAATGTTCCCAATTCCCTAGCCACTACTGTAGGAACCAAAATGTAATAGTCCCAGCTTGGCACGTGTTTTCTTGATGTATCTTCTCCATAACCCTTGCATACATACATTACAATAGCATGACACAGCCGTCTCAATGCTAGTGCAAGACTGTCATATGGTGCCCATGAACACAATGTAGGGAGCATGATTTGGGGATGGATTCACAGTCCCACTTTCTCTCCCTATCCACATCTCCCAAAAGACATAGGAAATCTCCCTATGCTCGGATGGGTAGTAGCAAGCAAGAGCTCCATAAGAAATGTTAGCTCTAATAAAAGCTACCATGTGTTCTACACATTGTAATGTAGCTCCATTGACCTTCAGTTGCTCATGTCTCAAATCTCTCTTCACAACTACCCCAGCTCCATTGTTCTCACCTTTGCCATGACCAAAGCCAAAGAAGTTCCATGTCATTTTCAAGGCTCTAATCCTAGCATATCTTATAATAAAATAGAAGGGTATCTTGGCCTCGAACTAAGAGGTAGACCCATCTCATCAAACCCAATGCCTCTTGAGGATGAAGCCTTCATCTCTCAACCATTGGTGATGCAACATGAAACAATGCTGCACAAAGAGAGTGTGTCATGTATTTTATCATCTGAAATAAATAAGGGAACTATCTTACACTGACCTCCCTTCCCATACAATAATATGTAATGTGGACAAATATTGTGACTTGGCTAGAATACCAATGCATGGATTGAATCTTGCTCTTCTCCTTGAATGAATAATTTTTAGCGAAGTTCACCATCAAAACCACCATATCCTAAGAAACCACCTAAAAAATGCACTCTTTGAATTGTTAAACTGCCGTTTATAGACAAAATTGTGCACAATGAATTTTTGAAGATGAGTCTTCAACAATTAAAGTATCTCACTACATTACATCTCCTTGAATGTTAGGTCATTTCTTTTTTTGAAGGTGAGTCTTCAACAATTAAAGTAGCTCATTGCATTGCATTGAATCTTAGGTCCTTTCTTTTTTTCTACTTGTTACCATTTTTGTCATTGCCTATCTCCACATCTTTAAATAGTTTTACGGAAATCCTTTTTGTGTCATAGAGAGCTCATGTGGACATTCTACCAGGCTCTTCGAACCACAAGAATCATAGGTACCCATAATATATTTCAATTTGTGGTAGGTAGCTCTGATAGTTTTCAAGAATGGGATTGATTCCCAAAGTGTAGTAATACTCTTATATGTATGCTAGAAAGATATGCAACTACACGCTGCATCTATACCTGTACATATCTGCTAGCTACATTTGAACAATGCTCCATGGAGGAGACTCAAATGCTTGGAGATAAATTTTAAGATTTGGATATAACAAACCTTGAACTATTAGAAGAGTTCAGGCTACAATGGTATCAAACTAAATAAATGAATCATGCATAATCTATATGATTGTGTTAATTCTAGTAGTGCTAGTAAAGCACTACTAGGAGTGATATTAAGAAAGTCTAGCAGAGTGATATTAAGAAGGTCTAGTAAGCAATACTAGTAGTGATATTAAGAAAGTCTAGCAGAGTGATATTAAGAAAGTCTAGCAGAGCGATATTAAGAAAGTCTAGCAGAGTGATATTAAGAAGGTCTAGTAAGCAATACTAGTAGTGCTATTAATAAGGTCTAGTAGTGATATTAAGAAGGTCTAGTAAGTAATGCTAGTAGTGCTAACCAGAAGTACTATTAGTGCTCATTTAGCAAAAAATTAAGTGGTGCTAGTAGTGCTTGTAAGAACTACTACTAGTAGTTCTCATTAGAAAAACATTAAGTGGTGCTAGTAGTGCTAATACTACTATTAGTTAGCACCAAAAATAGCAACAATGTAATGCTAGTTAGTAGTTAAGGTAGTACTTATAGTGCTAGTTAGCACCAAAAATAGCAACAATGTAATGCTAGTTAGTAGTTAAGGTAGTACTTATAGTGCTAGTTAGCATCAAAAGCAATAATAGTAAAGCTAGTAAAGCTAGTTAGCATCAAAAGCCATAATAGTAAAGCTAGTTAGGATGGCACTTCTAGCTAGCATTGAAAGGAGTACCAGTAGTGCTAGTACTATTAGTAATCATCAAAAGTATTGTGAGTACTACTATTTAGCACCGAAAGTAGTACTAGTAGTACTAGTGCTACTAGTAACCACTAAATATGTTGATAATACTACTAGTTAGAAGAAGTAAAGGTAATACTTACAGTGCTAGTTCTCGCCAAAAGTAGTTGCAGTTAAGGTAATCATAAAAAGTATTGTGAGTACTACTATTTAGCACCGAAAGTAGTACTAGTAGTACTAGTGCTACTAGTAACCACTAAATATGTTGATAATACTACTAGTTAGAAGAAGTAAAGGTAATACTTACAGTGCTAGTTCTCACCAAAAGTAGTTGCAATTAAGGTAATACTTACAGTGCTAGTTCTCACCAAAAGTAGTTGCAATTAAGGTAATACTTATAGTGCTACTTTTGATGATAGTTAGCATCAAAAGTAGGAAAGGTAAATCTTACAATGCTAGTTCTCACCAAAAGTAGTTGCAGTTAAGGTAATACTTACAGTGCTAGTTCTCACCAAAAGTAGTTGCAGTTAAGGTAATACTTATAGTGCTACTTTTGATGATAGTTAGCATCAAAAGTAGTAAAGGTAAATCTACACTAAAAGTAACACCAGATTTTCTAGTTGGCATTTACAGTAATGCTAGTAGTGATACTACTACTAGTTAGCATCAAAAGCACCAATAGAAAATCCAAATACCACTAAAAGGAGTAATACTACAATAAATTTAGTACTTAAAGAAATTCTAATAGTGCTAGTAGTACTAAAAGCAATGTTGTTTATGCTAGTAAGAACCAAAAGTAGTGGCATTAGTGTAGCTTAGCACTTTCATCATTGTTAATAGTGTTGGGAGATGTGCTTGTAGTAGTGGTACTATCAATGCTTACATGCTTCTTGTGGTACTACTATGATATCATGGCATGATAGTCATGGAGTTAGAGCAGTGACTAAGAATTTGACCTAAGGCTTGTCAAGAAGGTGTAATGGATGTTTGATCAATCATTTTCTCCTGGTCCGTTTCTTACATACATACTTCTTATTCGGAGAGACACGAGTCTCTGTTGTCCAAAAGGAGAACACTATGTCCTTGAGCTCTTGTGTAATTATGCTCATGTGTTGTTTTCAACATGTGGACAATGAGAACATGGAACTATCTTCTTTAGTTTGCAGTTGATATTTTGCAGAGTAGAAGTATTTCCTATGAATGCTTAAGACCTTGGTTGCTTTTTCTATGTTCAGGTTTCAAGAAGTTAATGCATCAAAATTCAATAATATCAACATAGTGGATGTTTTTGTGAAAAGTTCATCATAGTATTTTGGCCACTTTTTACACTTTTCAAAGTATTGCGAACATTTGCCTATAAGTTATGCTTGAAACTCATCCTCTTGCCTAAAAGGCATGCCCTTGTTCATAGATGACTCTAAAGGATAAGCTGGATAAATATATCCTTTCTACTTGATGTGTGCATTCCTTGTGTTCCCTAATTAAAATACTTTGTCATGTCCATACAAATCTTCTGCCTTGTTTCCTCATCCACTTCTTTTGTATATTACTCATGTTCTTGTTGCCTTTTCAATGTGTTTTTGCTTCTTTCCTCCTTTTTTCTTGTAGCTTCATAGTCCTTGACTAGTTTTTCTTTCATGGAGAATATAATTGAGTTGCTCCTATGCTGCTTCTTTGCTACTAAATAAGACCAATAATTATTATAACCAACTAGGCGAACACCATGGAGAATAAAACACATGTTGAAAAGATTCACTCACACACTTAAAGAGAGAGAGAGAGAGAGAGAGAATAATACACAAGTTGGATAGCTCAACATGGACACACACAAACAACTATTAGTGATTACCTCTTCTAAAACCTACCACCAACATAGGGTAGAGAGAGAGAGAGAGAGAGAGAGAGATCTTTCACCTGCTCTAATTTACAAGGAGAGCAAGACAGAGATTGAGCTTCTAATTAGAGAGACAAAGATTGATCTATTGATTAGAGAGATAGAGAGATAGAGAGAGAGGGGAGCTAATTTGATTACAAGGATGGAGATGTAGTATTCGTGTTATATAGTATACCATTCAAGATAGTATTTGCCCAGTAATAGTTAGGAAGGAAAGAGAGAGATATATACATAAATTTCATTATAACATACACGAGAGTAAACCAGCTCTGTAATATAGTCGAGAGAGCGAGAGGGAGAGAGAAAGAAAGCAACGTGCCATAACCACCTACAATAGAGTAAATCATGTGTAATAGTTGGGAGAGGGAGTGTGAGAGAGAGATAAATTACATTGTAACTTACAAGGGAGTAAACTAGGTGTAATAGTTAGGACAGAGAGAGAGAGAGAGAGAGAGAGAGACAGAAATGTGCCATAACCACCAACCACCTTCTAAAAGCAAATCATCATTCAAAAAATACTTAGCTTTTAGTTTAATAAAGTCTAGCTATTGTAAATTCCTTGGTGCTATTCAAGTAGTGTCCAGTTAAATTCCTTGGTACTACTCAAGTAGTGTCCAGTTAAATTTCTTGGTGCTATTCAAGTAGTGTCCAGTTAAATTTCTTGGTGCTATTCAAGCAGTATTAAAAGTAGTGTCTAGGACACTACTTTTAACCAAATTTAATCCCTTTGATGTGCAAACTCGATCCAGACTAGTTGTTGGAAATGATAATATAATTAATTATAGTGCATCAAGCCACAGCTTTGAAAACCTACCCAACCTTGGGTCCTTACAAATGACTAGTACTTAACAAAGTGCTCCTGTTAAGAATGTAAGACTCCTTTGCACCTAAACTAAGGAGCTTTGGGATAAGATGATCAACTAAATATGGACATGAGTGGATGCATAGCAAATTTTTGAAATGGGAGTTGGCCTTGCGTTGATCAACTATCTTTGTAAATTGTGCCATCAACCTTGTGAGAAAAAGGGCATTAAAACCCCCTATATTTGGGCAAAGCTCTATTGACAAAGCACCGCAAGACCAAGAACCTCAAGGCTTCTCTGCTTTGGAAGTGTTGATGGTTGGCCACAACATTTTGAACATTTGGTGTCAATCTTAAGCTGGGTTCATCCCAAGACAGCCACAATTAAGCAACATAACAATTGTAGTTATGATAATGAAGACATGTCTCTTTTGATGTACTATTATAGTTCCCCATTATAGTGTAAGTAGGAGTCCCACTCTCTAAAGGAGCCCATTATAGAAGCTCCTTTATACGTGGAACCAATAATTCCTCTTTGTTTGGATGAGGAATAGAGAATGCACAAAAGGGTAATCCCATTTAGTATTTAGAGAAGTTCAATCAAGTTTTCAAGGAAATTTGGAAGGACTAAGATAACATCATGGAGAGTAAAACACATGTTTAAAATATTCACTCACACTTAGAGAGAGAGAGAGAGAATAATACACAAGTTGGATAGCTCAACACGGACACACACA
The DNA here is from genome assembly GCF_041138505.1 of Cibotium barometz. NCBI lineage: Eukaryota > Viridiplantae > Streptophyta > Polypodiopsida > Cyatheales > Cibotiaceae > Cibotium > Cibotium barometz. Next base: position 42,631,286 of record NC_141071.1, on the reverse strand, counting down.
AATAACTATTAGTGAGTACCCTTTCTAAGACCTGCCACCAACATAGGAGAGAGAGAGAGAGAGAGAGAGAGAGATTTCAACTGCTCTAATTACAAGGAGAGAAAGACAGAGATTGAGCTTTTGATTAGAGAGAAAGAGATGGAGGGAAAATGAGCCAGAGAGAGAGGGAGCTACTTTGATTTACAAGGATGGAGATGTATTCATGCTATACTAGTCAAGAAGTAGCAAGAGTATTTACCCTAAATAATAGTTAGGATGGAGAGAGGGAGATAATATAAATTACATTATAACTTACACAACAATAAACCAGCTCTGTAATATAGTCGAGAGAGTGAGAGGGAGAGAGAAAGAGAGCAACGTGCCATAACCTTATATAATAGAGTAAATCAGTTGTAATAGTTGGGAGACAGAGTGTGAAAGAGAGACAAATTACATTGTAACTTACAAGGGAGTAAACCACATGTAATAGTTAGGAGAGAGAGAGAGAGAGAGAGAGAGAAAGAGAGAGAGAGAGAGAAACGTGCCATAACCAACTACAATATCCACATCTTCTAGAAATGAATCATCATTCCAAAAAAAATAGCTTTTAATTTAATAAATTCCAACTATTGGTGCTATTCAAGTAGTGTCCAGCTATTGTAAATTTCTTGGTGCTATTCAAGTAGTTTCCAACTATTGTAAAATTATTGGTGCTATTCAAGTAGTGTCCAGCTATTGTAAATTTCTTTGTGCTATTCAAGTAGTGTCCAAGTATTGTAAATTTATTGGTGCTATTCAAGCAATATTAAAAGTAGTGTCTAGGAAACTACTTTTAAGTCCACCTTTAACATGCTACCCATATGTATACATGAATATATAGCTTGAGTAGGACAAGCATATCTAAATCAGCTTCAGACCTACTTTAGAGAGACCATTTCACCAAATTTAATCCCTTTGATGTGCAAACTTGATCCAGACTAGTTGTTGGAATGATGATAATACAATTAGGTATAGTGCATCAAGCCACACCTCCGAAAACCTACCCAACCTTGGGTCCCTGCAAATGACTACTACTTAAAAAAGTGCTCCTATTAAGAAGGTAAGACTCCTTTGGATCCACCTCAACCAAGGAGCTTTGGGAAAATATGAGCCAATTAGATATGGACATGAGTGGAGGCATAGTGGACCTTGAAATGGGAGTTGCCACATGGCCCTCCAAGCCTTTTGTTCATCTACTAGCTTCCATCAACCTTGTGAGAAAAAGGGCATTAAACTCCAAGGTTTTTCCCCTTTGGAAATGTTGGTGGTTGGCCACAAAATTTTGAACATTTGGTGTCAATCTTGAGTTGGATTTGTCCCAAGACAGCCATAGTTAAGCAATATAACGACTGTAGTTACGATAATTAAGATGTGTCTCTTTTGATGTACTATTATAGTTCACAATTATAGTGTAAGTAAGAGTCCCACTCTCTACAGGAGCCCATTATAGAAGCTTCTTCATACGTGGGACCAAATTCCAATTCCTCTTCGTTTGGGTAAGAAATAGGGAATATGGAGAAGGGTAAAGAGATAATGACTAGGACTACCTATAATACACAAGTTGGATAGCTCAACACGGACACATATAGATAACTATTAGAGATTACCTCTTCTGAGACCTACCACCAACATAGGCAACACCAACATAGGCAAGAGAGAGAGAGAGAGAGAGAGAGAGAGAGAGAGAGAGAGAGCTTTCAAATTCTCTAATTACAAGGAGAGAAAGACAAAGATTAAGCTTCTAATTAGAGAGACAAAGATTGAGCTACTGATGAGAGAGATAGAGAGAGGGGAGCTACTTTAATTAGAAGGATGGAGATGTAGTATTCATGCTACACTAGTCAAGAAGTAGAGAGAGTATTGTCCCTATAATACTTAAGAGGGAGATATATATATATATATATATAAACTACATTATAATCTACACGAGAGTAAACCAGCTTTGTAATATAGTCGAGAGAGTTAGAGGGAGAGAGAAAGAGAGCAACGTGCCATAACCACCTATAATAGAGTAAATGAGCTATAATAGTTGGGAGAGGGAGTGTGAGAGAGATAAATTACAGTGTAACTTACAAAGGAGTAAACCAGGTGTAATAGTCAAGAGAGGGAGAGAGAGAGAAAGAGAAAGAGAAAGAGAGAAATGTGCCATAACCACCTACAATACCCACATCATCTAAAAATGAATCATCATTCTCAAAAATAGGTTTTAGTTTAATAAAGTCCATCTATTGTAAATTTCTTGGTGCTATTCAAGTAGTGTACAACTACCACTATAAATTTATTCCAAGCAATATTAAAAGGAGTGTCTAGGACACTACTTTTAAGTCCACCTTAACATGCTACCCATACCTATATATGTATATATAGCTTGAGTAGGACATGCATATCAAAATCAACCTTCAGACCTGCTTCAGAGAGACCATTTCACCAAATTTAATCCCTATGATGTGCAAATACGATCTAGATAGTTGTTGGAAATCATAATATAAGTAATTATAATGCATCAAGCCACACCTCCGAAAACCTACCTGACCTTACGTCCCCGCAAATGACTTTTTCTCAACAAAGTTCTCCTGTTAAGAAGGTAAGACTCCTTTCGATCCACCTCAACCAAGTAGCATTGGGAAAACATGAGCTAATTAAATATGGACATGAATGGAGGCATATCAGAACCTTGAAATGGGAGTTTCCACATGGCCCTCCAAGCCTTGTGTTCATCAACTAGCTTTGTAAATTGTGCCATCAACCTTGTGAGAAAAAGGGCATTAAAACCCCCTATCTTTGGGCAAATCTCCATTGACAAAGCATGAGCAAGACCAAGAACCTCAAGGTTTTTCCCCTTTGGAAGTGTTGGTGGTGGGCCACAACATTTTGAACATTTGGTGTCAATCTTGAGCTGAGTTTATCCCAAGACAGCCACAGTAAAGCCGCATAACAACTGTAGTACAATAATGAAGACATGTCTATTTTGATGTACTATTACAGTTCACCATTATAGTGCAAGTAGGCGTCCCACTCTCTATAGGAGCCCATTATGTCCCACTCTCTACAGGAGCCCATTATAGAAGCTTCTTTACACATGGAACCAAATTCCAATTCCTCTACAGGTGAGGAATAGGGAATGCGGAGAAGGGTAAAGACATAATGACTAGGACTACCTAAAATCCAAGGTATCCAGAAGGACATTCACATACCATGTCCTTATCGACAACAAACAAGAAGCCTCAAAGCTAGGCCAACATAGGACAAGTGCCTTTAGAAATTTCACATCCCACCAACCCCATGGGGCAATAAATTCCAAACCTTGAAACATAGGGTTTTTTGTGACCACTCCCTTACATTATACTGCCATTTGAATATGCAAAAGACATGCTTAGGATGGCATCTGAAATGGGAAGGGTTACCACAAAGATAGCACCTAAAGACTCAAAATTGGGCAAAATTAACCCCATCCACATCTCAAGGATAATGATCAAATTTTATGAAACTAGAAATCCCATTTAGTATTTAGAGAAGTTCAATCAAGTTTGCAAGGACATTTGGAAAGATTAAGATCTACTCATTTGGACTTTTCCTTTTGAAGGCAAAGTAGATGCCAGTGGGGTAAGGTCTCTAAACTCACTTGAAAAGGCTATCAAGATGGAGTTGTATAGAATAACAACCTCAAGGAAGAGGAAGGAGAGATAAAATGTGGGACCAAGTATCTCCACATGAGATGGTGCTCTCTATAAAAGGATGGATGAATGATTACTCACTGATTAATTTATAATCATTATCAAGACCAAGGGGCTTCATCTCTATAGGTCTAGACACTACATCTTTGATGATTATTACAAAAAGCACTCGAAAACATGTATCATCAGTCTTTAAAGAGGATAATATACCTTAGTTTAATGGAAACCCACAAAGCTACCTGAATCTGTTGGTGTATCTTCCATAACAATCCATTCATAAGCAAAGAGAGTTCTCGACTCTGAGTCTGCCTGCACTTCTACTACTAGAGAGAGTGAAGGTGTGTGTATAAGCTAAGAGAGTGTGGTTCTTGGTTCACCAATGTGCCTAACAAGCATGCTGAGAAGGGGTGCCGCCTTGAAGAAATCAATTGAACGTGGGCCGCTCGAATGCCAAGATGATGTCCAAGCTCCAATGTGAGGGCAACTCCTTGTGCTGAGGCTTTTGCAAGAAGATAAGAGCAATAGAAGAAGCTATCTAAGAAGAGATTAAGGTCGCCTCTGCTTCAAGGAATGAAAATATTGCATATTTTGGGTATCAATTCAGTCATTTTAACCCTCTTCTCTACTGTTTTTTTTTAGAAATTTCACCACCCTCTTATGCCTTTAAGTTCACTCTTTATATCATGGCTTTTTAACTCACTTAAGGTCAAATTTTTGCCTTAGCATTGATGGGATTATACTAAATGAAAAGCATGTGAGGAGATAGTTGTGAGTATCTACCTCTTACTTACTTCAAGAAAGCAAGACATTGGATAAATTCTTGCTCTCTCTGTGGTTGTCTCTTCAAGACAAGATATCTTAAGGATTAAGAAACTCTTTTAAAAAGGATCAGACAAAAGAAATAATCTCAAGGCTATAACTTCTATCTTTTATATGTGAGAGGGATTCCTTTCACTTTATAATCAATCACTTCAAAGAACCCAAAATAGATTAGAGGAAATGTTGTCTAATCAACAAGTTTAATCACCAACCTGATGCCAGCTTCCCTAGTGTTGTGGATGTTATATGTGAGATTGTCTTGTTATCATCAAAGTTTTGGTGAGAGTTAGAATCAATATATAACAATCATTGTATAACCTTTGAACACTTTGTAAAACCTTTTACCCTTGTGAGGACTGAGTGAGTCAAGGGGAGTGTTAGTAGGTTGTCTTAGAAGTAGGCATGTGTTTTCCCCATGTTTGAGTGATTTCCAAGAGTTTTACTTTGATTGTCTGGTCAAGCTTCATCAAAAGACATCATAAATACCACAAACCTCTTCTTGTTCCTAGTGCTGGAGATCAAGTATACAATGATTTTAGCTTTGGCTTTGGAGCCTCATGTCAAAAATATTCTATGTATTGGGTTCAATGTGGAAGTGCTTACCTCCCTGAGAATGGAATATGAATGGCTCTTACTATTAAGGCTTCCACAATGGATGGGGAAAATCCCCCTCTCCCCACATCTTCCAGAGGAGATACTGCATGATGCAGAAGTTTGTGATGAAGAAGAAGATCTCAACTGATCCAAGTTGTAAATGGTTTAAAATGACAAGTTTAGTTTGTTAATTATTGTACAAATGATGTCAATTTTTGCTTTGCTAGTTTACTGTCAATATTAAACTCAATGTAAATGAAAGCTTTCTTGTTATCTTCTATCATCTCAAAGTTTCACTTGAATGGCTATCACTAAATGTCAAAGGAAGTTTTTTCAAACTGAGGAGAGAGGACTTGTGCTGGTGTGTGTTGATAGTTGTTTACTGTGATTTGATTTGAGATTTACTATGCAACTTGGTCAGATATAGAGGCGTTCTGGTTCAAAGGTCAAGTGCCACAACGTGTTATTAAGAAGTTGCAATTAGAAACACACTCATCACTTTATAAGGTTAAATCTACATTCCAAGGTACATATTACAATGGTACTAAGGATATTGGGCAACTAGATATTGTCATTGGTGCTTATAAAGAGAAAAGAGATTTCTTAATTGCACCACTATGCACACCAGTGACATCATTCTAGGTATGCCCTTTCATCATCAATTCAATCCTCAAATTGAATATGACACACATACGATGTGGATCACACACCAAAACAAAACTTTAACTCTTCATAGTGATGCCATCAATGAACTTTTTCCACTACTATCACACACACAAGCTAAACGTGATTTACATAAATGAGACAAATCTTGCATCATATATGTAAACAAAATTGAAGCAATTGACCATAGTTTATCACTGAACAACTTTTTCTAGATCAATTCAAAGACTCCTTTGCCAATGATCTACCTCCAGGACTACCTATATCTTGTCTAGAAGACCACACAATTGAGATTTTAGTCACCCACCTTATAAGGCTCCTTATAGACAAAATCAAATTCAACAAAAAGAGATTCAGCGACAAATAGAGGAACTTTTAGATTGTGGACTCATACAACCTAGGACCTCTCCTTTTTAGTGCCCTAGTACTTTTAGTTTAGAAAAAGAACCAAACCTATCATATGTGCATTGACTATAGAGCTTTGACTAAGATAACTATTAAAAACAAATATCCTATTCCTCATGTTGATGACTTACTAGATAGACTTCGTGGTGCATCTATATTTAGTAAGATAGATTTAAAATCTAGATATCACCAAGTTTGTATGCACACATATGACATATATAAGATTTATTTTCATACTCTATTCGAACATTATGAATTTCTTGTTATGCCTTTCAGTCTTACCAATGCATCTGCCACATTTGGTCGAATGATAAATCATATTTTCTTGAAACACCAACACTTTATCATTGTTTTATTTGATGGTATTCTTGTTTTTTCAATCAAAATGAAAAAGAGCATAAACAACATATTGCCTTTGTCTTCAAACTTTTGAAAGAAAATCAATTATATGCTAATCTAGAGAAAAGTCCTTTCTTTCAAAAGGAAATTGAATATTTAGGTCATATTGTCTCAGCTAAAGGAATTAGAGTAGATCCCAAAAAGTTCCATACTATTAAGACTTGGCCGACTCCAAAGAATGTTGTAAAAGTTAATTCTTTTCTAGGGTTATGCAGTTATTATAGAAAATTAATTTGTAATTTTTCTTTAATTGCATTACCTTTAACTATGCTTCTTAAAAAATTGACCATTTTTCGTTGGAGAAAATCCCAACAAAAATCATTTGACATGCTTAAGAATATTCTTACATATACCCTTGTACTTCAATTACCTGATCTTTCTAGACCTTTATTCCTTGTCATCATTGATAGCAATGTGGATCCGGTATTAGTGCAATCCTCATGCAGGATGGTCATTCTCTTGCATATGAAAGTCATAAACTTAAACCATCGGAAACTAAATATAGCACATATGAACTTCTTACTATTGTTCATGCACTTCGTATATGGAAACATTATTTAATGGATTCTGAATTTCTCATTAAAACATACAAATAGAGTATACGACATCTAATCTACTCACCCAACCATTGATATCTGACCATCACATTAAATGGGCATCATTTATTTAAATCTTTCATCCTATCATTCAATATCAACTAGGAAAATAAAATTTTGTAGCTAATGCACTAATTATACGCCCTTCAATTGTAAATATTTCCATTCTTGATATGTATTCTTTTGATACTATGCATGACACTTACGAGAATGACCCTAACTTTCCTCATGTATGGTTGAAACTGCACTCTAACAATTACTTGCCTTTCTCAAATGAATTATATTCAATACTCCTCTTTTGAATAAAAGAATTCATGGGATTTACAAAAATCAATTCTACCCATATTTCCACTTGATAAATAATCATAAATTGAATTATACTAAAAATTTCTCTTTTTCCCATTTAATTTCTTGGACCTCAAATATCATGGGAATTCCTCTTTTTGCATTTAATTATTTGCATTCCAATTTCATGGGAATTCCTCTTTTATCATAAAATAAATCTATCTAAAATTCCTCTTTTCTTTAATAAAATATCCATTAATTCAATATGCCAAGAATTTCACTTTTACTATTTAAATGATTGAATTCCAAATGTCATGGGAATTCCTCTTTTATCATTTAAATATTTCTCATACATAAAATAAATTTATCTAAAATTCATCTTTGAATTTAAATAAAATATCCATTAATTCCAATATGCTAGGAATTTCACTTTCCTATTTAAATGATTGAATTCCAAATGTCATAGGAATTCCTCTTTTATCATTTAAATATTTCTCATGCATAAAATAAATTTATCTAAAATTCATCTTTGAATTTAAATAAAATATCCATTAATTCCAATATGCTAGGAATTTCACTTTTCCTATTTAAATGATTGAATTCCAAAAGTCATAGGAATTTCTCTTTTATCATTTAAATATTTATCATGCATAAAATAAATTTATCTAAAATTCATCTTTGAATTTAAATAAAATATCCATTAATTCCAATATGCTAGGAATTTCACTTTTCCTATTTAAATGATTGAATTCCAAAAGTCATAGGAATTTCTCTTTTATCATTTAAATATTTATCATGCATAAAATAAATTTATCTAAAATTCATCTTTGAATTTAAATAAAATATCCATTAATTCCAATATGCTAAGAATTCCACTTTTCCTATTTAAATGATTGAATTTCAAATGTCATAGGAATTTCTCTTTTATCATTTAAATAAAATTACCATAATTTTCTCTTTTCTTAATTATTTAATTATACATAAACCTTAAAAATTAGTTTTCCATTGAATGTGATGAAAATCATTCTTTTAGCCTAGGATATTCAATCCTAGAATATGGTAGGAAGTCCTCTTTTCATGTTATGCATAAGAATGAATTATGTCTCAATGTCTTAAAAATTTTACCATAGCTTCGTTGCTATTACTAACAAATTTTAATATTTTTGAAAAGAATAAGACATAGTGATGTAATTATGATAGTATAACTATCTTTTATCCTTAAATCCAATTTATGGATTTATCTCATAATATTACCATAATTTACAAGCATATAAGTATAAAAACCCATTTTCTTAACCTCCACATGTGTGAAATAGGCGCCTCCTTGAAGTACCCCCTTCTCCTTACCAAGGTGTCAAAAATGTATCATTATACCAAAATATCTCATTTTTTTAGTAATATCTCAGTTTTTAGCTAATAAACCTTGTACTCAGTCAACTCTTCATCTTATGTGGGCATTTACTCATTTTTGGGTATTTTCTTTTATTCATTGGATTTATCTCCTCCTCACACTTGGATTGATCCTATTGGCCCATAAGAACCTTAATTGAACCATAATCCAAATTTTTTTGAAAAATCTAGACCCTTAGGCTAAGGTCCTTATACACATTTTCAATTAATTCCAATTGCACATTGGAAAGTTCTTTTTGAATTTCTGTTTTAGGGGAAACCATTTTAGACACTAGGAGGATTTTTATATCCAAAAATATCTCAATTTTAGATTATCTCTCTCTAGACATTTTCTCTCTCCAGGCCAAAATAGAGTAAAACAAGATCTTTCTTCTATTTTAAAGAGGGGAATAATTACAAGATCAGAAGGGGAGGTTCTTACACCTATACACCTCAAAAGCTGGAGGGAGGAACCTTACAAGCTAACTCCACAAGAACCTCCTTAAATACATTCTATCAAGGAACCACATGCTCGGTCTTGGAGAAAACAAGATTTGTTGAAAAATCTGCCCACACCAAACACAAGCTTCTAAGGCTATCATAAGCATCCATGGTTCCCAACCTCATTAACAATCCCATGAATCATTGCAATAGTGCAAGATTCCTAGAACACCACAATATATAAGTTTTTTTCAAACTATATAACCACGACGAATGGAGAGAGTGACTAGCATAGGTGAGAGATCATACCTGTGTTTTCGCTTTCCCAAAAGTGCGAGATGGAGGTGATCAATGTTGGCATTGAGAACTAAGTGGAGAGGATCCACCACTTCTGAATTGAAGTCTTCATTTTGATAAGATCAAGCAAATGTTATTCCCAATGTTCAAATAATAAACTTATGCTAAAGCACAAAGATGTTGGAGTACATTACTAAATCCCAATAGGTCTATGTCATCTTTGTTTGGACTCCCCATCCCATGCTCTTTGATCTCACAACTTGGGATCATTTGATCATCAACCCCTATATGTGCCTTCCGCTGACCAATGCTCTTATCATCCTCAGGGACACTCTCCTCAGCATCCTCATCATTGTCTTCCCCAGCGTTGCCACCATGGTTATGCGAATGATGGAGATGCATCTATAGAGTCGGCTTCTTGCCCTTTTCCTTGGGTTGCTACTTGATGGCCAGCTTCATGCCCTTCTTTACTCTTTCATCCAACCCATATAGCAACTATAAACTCCCTATGCAAACTTCAAAGTTCATACAAACATGCTACCCTACAAAATGATACTTACTCTAAAATTGCTCAGCCTTGCTAAGAGGAAAGTCTCCCTCAGGGTATTGGCAAGATGTTCATGTCTCCTTGACCCGTAGCTCATCGATCCAATCCTCAAGTTATAATCCTATCTCATCTCTCTCGGACTGCACCGATGCATCTGAAGGGTGCTTGGGAATACATACCCGATTACACACACAATTTCTCCACCACCTATACAAAACCATTTGAATACTCTTTCAATAAAATAGACTAATAATAAAATAAGACACATAGTATTGATTATGCTACTACATACAAGTGCAATAGGTGCCGTGACATGCTGGTCAGGATCTAGGGTGGCATGCAAGTTGTGCTTCACTTTCTACACGCACTTACATCCAATGGACTTTTACCCTCAGGCTTCCTAATAGAGTTTAGGGCATCCACGATACCCACCCTAGAGTCGCGTGTGACTCTCTTGTACATGTCAGCTATGGCGGGTGAGTTCTCCCCCAACTTTGCATAGAGCTGTAGCATGTACCCAGTTAATTGAAAGTAGTACAAATGGTGATGTATCCACATGAAGAACGCTCTGTCCGAAGAAGAAATCTAGGCATCTCTCATTGGGGGAACTCGCCACCCGTGCCAAATATGTCACTAGTCTATGTTTCCTGCATTGTGAAGCAACTTTATGTGTCTTGCTACATATTTTAAAAATAATAATTTGTCAAGAGAAAATGTGTGATCTTATTTTACATTTGGAATATACGCGCAAGCAATCTCTACTGGCTTGGGAGTAGTGAATCTGCTCACCTTTTCACCCCAACAGTGGTAATAGATCACCTTCCTAAAGAACTCTTTACCGCAGTCAAGGTTGGCTATTTGTGCCAGCTCATGTCCTCTCTTTGTAAATATCATCTCTATCTCCCTGAGGGTCTCTTTTTAATTCTTATCGAACATGTCTGCATTTTTATTGTACTCTCTACTCTCTCGCTTAGGAAAGCCACTGACCTTCTTTTGGTATGTGGCATCAAACTCAGATTGTAATGCATTTCTGTTTTAGAAACAATATCTATGGAAATCAAAATATGACTTTATTGTAGTGTGTTTATGAGGCACACACATACCTTGAACACCAATTGAGAGAGGAGTGACATGGGAAGCTTCAACCACTTAGATCTATTAGGCCCCCAATGCTGAAGAGCTTTCTGTGCCCACGCACGACCCTCATTGCTAAACTTTGATAATAACGATTGTGGATCAGCAAGCCCCATATGCTCCATCATGAATATGTCATGTGCCGTTGTATTTGGCACATGAATGCTAGTCAATTTTGTATGCATAATAAATTAGTAGAATGATGACATATAAGATTATTCATTTTAATAACAAAAAGGCAAAATACAAATCCACTTACTTGTTTATCATAGACAACATCTTTAGGAACTTAGCCTTCTCCTCTTGCTGCAAGAATTGAACCACCCTACAATTCACCTTTGGAACCTTCTCTCTATTAGCTTATGTGGTTCTTGACCATTCTTACCAAGATTTGAGATGATGGTTGCCATCCTAGAAAACAAACATCATCTCGGCGCCATGTGTTGCCATCCTTTTGTCTGCTCTAGTACCATGTCAAACTCTCCAAAAAATAATAAGCCGTGGCCAACTACACTACTTCGACGAGATCAAAGTGTAGTTGGCCATCCCATTTGACGAGATCGAATGGGATGGGATATTGGCTTGGGAAACTCTCCAAGACAATGAACGCCACCATTGTTGTATGGTAGGTGCTTTCTTCCAACCCTTTGATGCAATCCTCATTTGTGCATTTGCAAGGAGGTGACATAGAAGCACTCTAGGAAGGCAGTGTTGAGATCATCAACCAAGTGATCCTCCACCCAATTTGTGGAGATGTGTTGGTCAACCACTTGTCTGAAACTCTCCTTTATAGATTCTTCTTTGGCAATCATGGCACCACTGCTTGCAACACGATTATTGTTGGCCATTGTAGGAGCAAGCCTTGCTAACAAGTTGTAATCTAGATGTATTAGTCATGTCACTTGATGTGGCAACTTGCAACATGCCTATATCCTAAGATAGTGCAATCTCGTCTGGATTCACTGAATCCCTTTGATTGTAAACGAGTTTGGGGACACATTATGTTACTTTCTTTCTATGTCAGGAGAGGTTGTGTGTGAAATAGAACTTATACAGGAGAGGGATTGAGAGGATGCACTAGAAGGGGGGAGGATAGGTTTTGAGATGAAGAGATTGAGGAATGTAGAGTATTTGAGAGGATAAGAGGGAGAGAGTGGGAAGAGTTTGAGGGAAACAAGGAGAGAGAGTGGGAGGGTGAGATAAAGGGGGATGATTGGGATGATTGGGACAATTGGGTGGGATGGAGAGGGTGAGAGGGATGCAATTAGTGGGAGGGAGAGGTTGAGAAAGGGGAGATTAGGGTTTGAGAGGGTGAGAAGGGAGAGGAGGGCAGTAGCTAAGCATAGGGTGGGCAGCTCGTGGGCGCCAATGGGGGAGAGGGAGAAGTAATCGTTTAAAATGGTACCTACCAATAGGCACCACATGTACTGCCCAAGCACGGGCAATACACGTAGTGCTATCATGTGTATTTCCCAAGCACTATGGCAATACACATGGATTTTCACGTTAATGCCACATGTATTGCCCAATTTTGGGCAATACACGTGGCATGCCATGTGTATTGCCCAAGTTTGGGCAATACATGTGGCTTGCTTTGTCAATGCCACAACAGGGCATTATACATGGCAATCCATGTGTATTGCCTGCATTTGGGTAGTACACACGGCATGCCACATGTATTGCATGGCATTACACATGGTGCACCACATGTAATGCTACTCTACAATAATTACATGTGGCACACAAACAATGGAGCCACGTGTAATGCCTGTGCACCGAGCATTACACATGGTGCATCAAACACACCACATGTAATGCCTGAGATATTGGGTCATGAGATATTTATCCTCCCACAAGGGTAGCGTCTAAGAATATTATCCTTACCTCTTCTATAAAGAGTGTTAGATGCAAAAAGATGGTAAGGTTGACTCTCTATTAGCAACTTCCTTGCTAGATCCTTTCGTAACTCCTTCCCTTATAGAAAACCATTAGCTAGAAGATTAACAATTTTCTGTCTCCACTGTGGAACATCCCCTATCTTGAATAGTGTATCATCTCGTATATCATCATCGACTCATATTATGGTGCTTCACCATTAGGTATGCGAGATAAATGATCAGCCCCATGACATGTATCTTGCCATGCCTCACAACCATTGTAAAGTCAAATTCAAGAAGAATCAACCACCACCACCTAGTGATTCTTCCTGTGGAACATACTTTATTCACAAGATACAACAAGGCTATGATCAACATAAAATACAAATTTGTTAGCAAGAAGGTAATGCCAAAATTTCTTTACAGCATAAACCATTACTGACCCTTCATGCTCAGTAGTAGTATTATTTATTTCAGCCTCATCTAGTTTGCCCACGTAAAAAACTAATAGGGTAGTCCAACTTATGTTCAACTTGTGTTCATCTGGCTATGCTAGGATGCATCCAATTATAAAAAGTTTGAGGCATCAATGTACACATGATGGAAGATGATGTCCTAGTTGGGTACTTCGCAAGATTGAAGCACTTGTTGCCAAGTCTTGCTTTAGCATGTCATAAGCTTGTTTGACACTCCTCAATCCATACAAATACAATTAATAGCTCGTATAAAGGTAGTTAGCTGACGACATGACCCATGAATCTCTAGACTACCTTGTAGTTTTTTGGTGAGAGTAATTCTAAAATAAGTTTGACCTTGCTTTCACTTGTGGAGATCCCATTCTCAAACACTATATGTGCAAGAATCACTCCATGTTTTACCCAAAATTGGCACTTGTAAGGGTTTAAGGATATGTGATAAAATTTACATATTCAAATACCATACAAAAGCAAGATAAGCGCTCCTTCCATGACAAATTAACAAACAAATCATCTAAGAAAGCTTCCAAGAACTTCCGTAGAAAATCTTTAAATGTAGCATTCATGAGTCTCTGAAATGTGGCTAGTGCATTGGTTAGGCCAAGATGGCATAACATGGTAGGCATACACACCATCTTCGGTGACAAAAGTAGTTTTAGCTTGATACTCAAGTGCAATAGAGATCTGATTGTAGCTTGAGTAACCATCTAAAAAGCTGTAGGCCTCCTTGTCTCCTGCTGCGACTCATTCAAGCACATGTTCTAAATATGGTAAGGGATAGTGATCTCTCTACATGGTAGCGTTCACTTTCTTGAGTTCAATACACACTCAAAGTTTTCCATTTTTATTGGTGGGCACAATTATAATGGGTGAAACCCAGTCCGGAGTGTTGAACTGCATAGCTGAATCCACACTCAATGAGTTTGTCGATCTCTTCTTTCACAATTTTTGCATAGTTGGGATTCATTGGATAAGGTTGTTGTTGAACTGGTCTAGCATTGGTTGCACGATAGGGATGGTATGTTGTACCACCTCTGTAAGCACTCCTTTCATGTCATGGTATGTCCAAGCAAAATAATCCTTATATTCCTTGAGGAGAGCAATGATGTCACCGTCCGGTCAAGACCCAACGCTTCAATGGTTCCAAACTACCCAATTGGCTCAAGAAGAGTAATGAATATCCCTACTATGCTCAATGTGATAAGCCAATGCATAGCGTTGAGCTCCCCATACATAGGAGAGTTAATTAAGATTACGCGCAGGTTAGATTCCCATTCATTCATGCCTCCTAATAGTAGTTAACACCAAAAAAAATACATTCATACAACATAGAGTGGTAACAAGAGACATGGAACTACCCATAAGGCATCCTCTTTCTAACATTGTCACACACACTCGGGGAAGAATCCCCCTTCCTCCTTACATCCATATGGGCACTACCCAATTTCAAGAAAACTATTATAAAACAAGAAATATCAACTCATGATGAGTCTGTTTACTAAAGGGAGGAACCCTGATGGTGGGCGGTTGAATGGTCTATTGAACTGCCAACACTTGGCAATCACTGTGAATGCTACATCAACAAAGCAAAGCCCACCTCTTCCTGTTTTTATTCTTAAAAAAATTCGGTTCTAGGCTGTGTTGTCCGGACGACTCATGGTCAGAGTCCCACCCTGGTTCCTCCAAGTTGGGATGTGCTATAGTGCCCCCAAACACAAACTATAGATAGTCCTGTTTTGGTTGTACCTTGTCTTGTATGCTTTCCTTCACTTGCTAAACTGAGGCTTGTCCTAGCCCGCCGGTCTTCTCATCTCCCCTCCTGAATTACACCTCAATCGGCCTTGCATTCAGGTACTTGGCCCTCACTCTTACTATAGCGGTTGCCATGTCGACCACAAAGGTGTGGGGTTCTATGTGCTCCAAAAAGATGGCATCATCTTCAAAAAATTTCTGTTCTGATTCTCTTTTGCCTCCTCTACTGCCCTAGCTCCACTTCCATCCATATGGTGGCATTCCTGACTGGTCCAATCTTGGCACTCCCTTTGATATTTTTGCCAGCATACTCCTTTGGTGAGGGGGGCACTGACAATGTTGCTCGTTGCTTGAGTTTTCGCCTCCTAACCCAGATCTGCTTGTCATAATTTTTCCCCACATGGCTCTAGGTTGAGCTTAATAGTCTACACCAGGGGATGGGTTTGTGTCCTTGTGGCCTAATCCAACCTTTGCAGAGGCACTTCCAACTTTGTCATGAAATCAAATATTTCATTCCAGTTGGAAGGCTTCATGGCTCCTGCTTATTGTGCAGTGCTCACCAATTGTTGATGTAGTGTTATTTCCTTCTAAGCATTTAGGCTTTTTTCCCCAATTCTTCATGTAGCTTTGATTGCCACTCCTCTTTATTAGCATTCTTGTTCCGGTTGGCCCAACCTTGAAAATCCAAAATCATCTTATCCTTGAACTATAATTCCTCGGCATGAGCTCTTCTTAATAAGGAATCTATCTATTTTGTTTTCCTCTTGATTTTTGCATTGGCAACTGTCAATGCTACATTGAGCTCATTGATACTCAATTTTTTGAGACCTACCTCTTATCACTCTTGTGGGAGTGCCTCTACCTCTTTCATTAGAGCTTTGATGATATGGCCATATTTTTCCTATTGTTCTTTGTACTCTTCAATGACTGCCTCTAGTTTTTCCACCTGAACTTGTAGTGTTACTTCATCATTCATTTTCTCTTCAAATTTCTTTGTGGTCTCCCACGCATGTTCCCGTAGCTCATTTGTAGGGATATGGCCTTTTGTGCTAAGTCGGTCCACAACACTATTTCCTTGCCTTTACTTTTTGCTTCTGCTACTACTTTCTTTCCTTCTCCTTTCAGGACTGCAAACTTCCTTTCCTCCACTTCATGCTGCCGCACAACTCAACGTTTTTTTTATAGCTCTTCGGATTCCCTAGTTCTATTATTGCCTCTTACTTCCTTTTCAACTCCGCCGCTCGAGACTGGGATGTCCAAATGCTTTCTGGAATCTAGTCCTAATTTTGTTGAATCTAGTTGCCCTGATCCTCCATTCGGATTCTTGTCTCCTCCCTTATGTGGAATTATTTGTTTTCAAGTAGGTGTGGGTGCTTCCATCTTTGATTTTAATTTCTCCAAATATGCCCCCCACACCTCTCTGAGGTCTTCCAGTGCGTGTGTCTCCCACACCTCTCTGAGGTCTTCCAGTGCGTGTGTCTCCCACTCCATTCTCTCTACCTCTAGCTCATAGACTTCTAGATACTCTTTGACATCTAGTACCACCAGTTGCACCTCCGCATTCACTAGTTCTACTTTTTTTTGTCTCCTCTATTTTGGACATCCATTATTATCTTCATGTGCTCTTCCCTAATCTACGCAACTTGTGCCTCAATGGTCACTTGTCACCCTATGGCTCTGTTTAGCTTCTCCTGCATGCACTGGGCTTTTTGGTCCTATCTGGCCATATTTCTTTTTCCTCCTACCCTAGCCCTCTATTGGCCTTTTGGAGCTCCATTAAGTCCCTTTACAGGCTCTCCGCCTGGTTGGCTTTTTCTCTCCTCCTGCACAGTTTTTCTTATAATGGTTCTTGCTGGCTCCTCAATTCCTCCAGTGCCCTTGTGCTCTGAGCACATGCCACATTCTTTTCTGTGATGATGCTTTGTAGTTTGGACATTTATTTGAGGCCATTTATCATGCATTTTTGTAGGTAAGTTAGTGCTCCTTGCACCCATTCCATTTCTATGGTTTCTAGAAAACTGGATGGGTCTGGTACCTTTGGGCTAGGTTGGTCATAGTGGGTACCAGTTGAGGGAGCTGCATCTCATGTTGTACTGTGGCGGTGGATTTTGGCACAGTGAGGCCCATTAGAGGAATTTGATAGTGGGTGAACGTTTGTTGTCTGAAGGTTTCCTACTGCTGTTGGTCCAATCTCTGGGCCAGCAGCATGGATTAGCCTAGTGTAGGCATATCCTCCTCCATTTGTTTACTGTTGGTGGGAACCTCCATTCTCCCACTAGAACCTCCTTTAAAGAGCTTCCCCTTTTTGGTGTTGACCTTTCTTTCCCCAAACTCAAACATCCTTTTCTTGCCCTGCCCTGTGACTTTTGCTTCCAGGGTCTTTTTGGACGGCTTAGTGATTTCCAGTTTCTTAGGGATGTGGTTCTCTGTATCTTCCACCTTTTCTCTCTCTTCTCCTGCTTGAAGTCTTCCTTTGAATAGGGCCTTGAGATATAGCCCAATTTTGGTTTTGGTATTCAGCCTTTTGATCTTGCCAATCTACTCTTTAAGGTTATTATACAAAACCTCTACCCATGCCACCTGTTTGCCCCAACCTCGATAGCTTTCACCATCCCAAAAGTCTTTCTAGGTATGCAGTAGGGTTTGTGTGTAAGGTTGATCATCTCCACTACAAAACTCATATGCTTTTGCCCGTCCTCATCAGTATTTCCTATTATCTTATATTCCTTTGCCTTGCCTTACAAAAGGCCAAGCTCCGTAATGAGATCTTCAGCTTCTGCTAGCTTGATTTTGATCTCCCCCTATGTGCCCGGTAAGCGAAATATTTATGATACATATGTGGCCGTGAACTTCTTCTTCTCCCCTAAGGGTAGCGTGATAATGTTGTAACATTGAAGCTATTCCACTATTCACATGCCTTGAAATTGTGTTGTAATTCTTCTCAGGGCAGCTTTGCAAATTCCTTTAGGCCCATCATCTCCAACCATTTGCATTCATGTCTAATTATTTATACAAGGTGGATGATAGGTACTTGAATTCAACCATCCTGCCAGACAACACGTAGCTAGAGGAGGGTAAGAGAGAGCAAGGAACACAACAAAGCTTAGTGTCATACAATAGAGAAATGCAAACCAAGTAAGACATAAGTTTGAACGAGAAACTATAGTGCATCTCGACTGTTTTGTCATGGTGCACACTTCCCCTTGGTACACCCATAATTTCTTGATGCTTTCATGATTCTTTAAAAATCTTTGTAGATATGGCCTCTTAGTTCCTATTGCACAAATTCTGAGGTTGATTATGATGGGGTAGGGGTGGAACAAGACCGATGTGATACCTTTCCCTTTCCATCCATGCATTCTTTTCGGGGGTGCCACCATTGGTTTTCCTGCCACCTCCATGCTGGATCTTCCCCTTGCATGCATGCTGAAATTACATGTACATCGATAGTTTTTGAATTTAAATTTTTTACTTTTCCTTTTTTTCTCTTTTTAGAATCTTGTCCCGATCCTGATTTTGGATCGTTGACTGGATGCAGATTCTGTTCCCTGAATCCTTTCCGATTCTTGATGTGCTTATCCTTCTTGTGTCCTTTCCCGTTCTGAAAATCTTCCATGATACATCTTTATCATGTATCCATTCACCAACGTCTGTAACTTCTCTCCATCCAGGCTTGCTAATTTGAAAGTTTGTGTCCCCATTTTCTTGATGATCTTGTATGGGCCTATCCATCTCATTTTTAGTTTTCCTAGATGAGGTCCCATTCTTGAGGAGAATAACAAAACTCCATCTCCTTCCTCAAAGATTTTGAATTTGCTATTCCTGTCCACTTGGAGCTTTCTTCTCTTTTGGAACAGTTCCAGATGCTTGTGCGCTATACAATCTCTTTTTGTCTAATTTCAAGATTTTCTCAATCCTGTGAATTTATGATTCTTTCAAGGTTAACCTTTCTGCCACAGCAATTCTAAGACTTTGGGGTTAGGAATTCCATAGGTACCTCTACTTTCAGCCCATACACCATGCTAAATGGTGTGAGTCCTATCGCATTCTTGTAGGCTATCCTGAATGCCCACAATGCAAAGTGAAGTTTGGTGTCCCAATCTGTCCTATTCTCATTCACTGTCTTTATCAAAATTCCTTTCAAGATGCCTATTTTTTGGTATTACACAAGTCGTAACCTCAATCATCCCATATATCTTTTACATGAAGCACTGAGTGTGGTTCACATTAAAATGAGTTACATGAAGCATAACCACGCTTAAAATAATGTTAACTAGTGTGGTTAACATAACCCCCTCCCTAATTCAAGTCCGTCCCTCAGAGCTGGCAAGAAGAATTAGTAGTAGTAGAGAGAATATGTGTAGACAAAATCGTGCCGCGAATTCAGGTACTGGGGGGATTGGTTGAAGGCCTTGTAGCTCGTCCAGAATGTTGTCTCCATCATGTCTTCAAATGTTTGGAGATGCCAGGAGGGCATCGAGACTGGATGTGCTCATAGTAGCCAAAGAGCATCTTCAAGTTGGGGCCTTTGTTGAGGTCAAAGGCAAGGCTTTGAGCTCCTTCATGGTAATGGTGCCACTGTGGGAATGCCTCCAAAAGAGTGATAATGAGGTTGAAGAAGCATATGGTGTGGCCACGATAGTAGGATATGGCACCTAATCATATCTGCCAATGAAAGCATGCATTTTAGCGAGCATGTTGTCCTCCGTGCATGGGCTTTGGGACATGGGCTTTGGGATGTAGGAGGGGTGAACCATGGGAAGTTTAATTAGAGCTTAGGGTTCTCCTTTTTCTCAGTGTGGAACAAGTCCGAGAGGCCCAATGAATGGTGAATGGGGAGGTAAGCCAGATTAATGCGAAGCTTTCGAGGGGCCTTGTGGTACTCTATTCAAATGTATAGCTTAAGGTGGTCGTCCCAAATCGGCTGCTCACCCATGAGTTTAAATGTAAGGGGCCAAGCATTGGAGTGGAGCCTAAAGTAGCCTCCGTGTTGTGGTGTGGATGTTGGCACTTCCATGTGTCGTGCTTGGCGTCAAGGTAGGGTGAGAGGACATGGATGTCCATGCGGTCTGTTAGCTTGGTGATGGACACCCGTTGGAATTGTCGTCTGGCTAAGTAGGATTCAGATGGCCTACTTAAACTCTATGCCGTCTAAAGGATCATGCGCCAGTTGAGTGGATTGAGTGGGGGATCCACCTCCTCTTGCTCCTATGGGGGTTGGGTGGGATCCCGCCCTCCTCCAAAGGGCTAGGTGAAGGGAGGTTGGTAGGGAGAGGTGGTTGAGGTGGAGGAGCCTTGGAGGAAGAGGGGGCAATGCCAAGGGAGACATCCCAGGAAAGGGGGTGGACGTGCCGATCTAGAGGGAAGATCTTGGGGGGAATGGGAAAGCTCAATCCAATATGAAGGGATGAAGGGGGTGAGGGTGGTGTTAGTGAAGGAGGTGGCAAGGGAACTTGAGGAGGGGTTGTAGAAGGGGAGGGAAAAAGGGGCAAGGTGGTGGGTGAAGTGGTGGAAGGAGGGAAGCTAGTTCCTGCGAGGAGTTTTGCATGTAGAGTGGAGGGTTCGAAGGAGTGTTGGTGGTAGGCACCAATGTGGGGTGGTTTGGGTGGTAGTTTTGATAATCAAGGTCGGATTAGGAGTGGGAATGTGGTGGGGTGGAAGTTGAGATGGGGGAGAGTGGGAGGCAGGGGGTCTGCTCCTACGAGAGGATTGGTGGCTCTGTCCCCACCATCATTGTTGTCATCATCATCATCATTAGGGTCGCGGGCCAGCCGTTTAGAGAAGAAGAAGAATTTTTCCTCACAGGCCTCATCAATGGAGAGATGTCGAAGGGGAAGGCGACATGCAAGTCATCAAATTGGATGATTCCGGTGGTAGCAATGATCTCCAGTTGGTGGTAGCATTGATGGTAGAGAATAAGGAAGCCATAGGGGGAGTATGGTGGGAGGGCTTGGTGAAAAAGTGAATTGTAAGCATAGAAGATCATGGTTAGCCAAGTCGCTCTAGGAAGGGGAGGGTGGCAAAGGATTTGGAGGAGTCGTAGGAGTGTGGGTAGAGGCCATTGGGGATAGAGAGATCAATAGTGGCATTGGTATCAATGGCATGCCCATGCTCTAGAAGTGTGGCCTAGTTGAAGAGGTTGGTGATGGGGTGTATCGGAAGGGTGAAGAGGTTAGTGGGGTCGTCAACAGAAACCTAGTTTTGGAAAAATAGGGTGAGGTTGAGGGAGGGGCGGGGGAGTTTAGTGATGAGGTAGGAGACGGTGGATAAGGTGAGGGAGTCATCGATGAAGATGTTGTGTTGGAGAAGGTTGAGGTGGAGAGCACAGTAGTGGAGTTTGAGAAATTGTGGAGGGTTTTGGGGTGGGTGGAGAGGGTTTGCAACTCGGTGGTAATGTCCATTAAAGAATCGACCTTTTGCTCCATGGTGCTTGGAGATGGCTACCCCATAGTTGCTGATTGGGGTTAGAGGGCACGCTCTTCGACTGCCCACAGCTAGGCATCCTTCTAGTATAGGGTTTGCTTAGCCACCTATTTATAAGAGTCGAAGGAGGCACGGATTTGGTTGTACACATCCTCGGCAATTTGGGCACGGTGGGTGGAGGTCGTGAGCTTCCTTCTGGGCAAGGGTGAGGGCATGGTTTGTGGTGTTGGCATCCTCCTTGGCCACATGGAGTTATTGATGGAGCTCGATGACAGTAGCCAAGGTGGAAACGAGTGTGTTCTCATGGTCCTCCAGGGTCATCTACAAAAGTGGGTGTTGGTGAGGAGGGCTTCTTAGAGATTTTGTTAGGTTTGGAGCTGATCCGCTTATAGCCACCCAGGAGGCCAGGAGCATGGCCTCTTGGGTGGCTATAACTTGCTCGTGTTACCGCTTTGCATTTAGTGTGTAGATGTTATAAACTCCCTGGCAAACAAGGTTCGGAAATCCCTCTGTGAATCTGATGCCTTCCGAGTAGGCTGTTGGGAGTGGAAACACCCAGCTTGGACCCAGCGGGAGGGTGTACATTGTATATGCCATTGGAAAGTAGGTGGGGATGTAGAGGGACCTTCTTCTGGATGGGCTGGGGGGTGGCAAAGGGAGAGTCTGGATCCTTGGGCTGGGTGTGTGGAGAAGGTTCTCCTTGAGGAACTATGCGTGGTGCGGTGAAGTTCCTCCTCTTGGCAGCTTTGTGATGGGCTTCCTCCTCCGCTTGAGGATCTGCATGGTGGCATGTGGAGGGAGGCGCGGTTGGTGAGGGTTGAGGTTCCTAGAGAGGGGGAGGAATGGACGTGTTTCTCTAGAGGCGAACAGGGTGTGGAAGGTCCTCCCACCAGTGGCATGGTAAAGTACTTTGGTTAGCAATGAGGAGGCCACCACCTTGCCCTGGGGGTTTGAGCAAATCACATGGAGATCTTTATGCAAGTACTCTACCCAATTGACTTTGACACCTTGGTGGATCAGGGTGAGAGTCAAGAGGTTGCATCTATTAAAACTATTTGCCGAATGGGTTGTGAGGAGGAAGGAAAGGGCACAGGTAAGCTCCTAGCAAGATATTATACCACTCCACTCCATCCTTGGTGGTTGGCCCTTGGAAGACGTCGTGCACATGGTGCATGACATTGTTGTGTTGCACATATAGTTGCTTGACTCTGGGGAGGTGGAGTGCATTCATGACAAGCTCAAGGTTGAGGTGAATGGTGTGGGGGTCACCCTTGCTGCCTAGGACCTGTCATGTGGCTTGGTTGGGTTTGTAGGTCTCTATGAAATAGAGGCAGTTGAGCAAGACAAAGATCGAGGATTACTCATCTATAAATCAACGCAAGCGCCTTTGGACTTTAGTAAGGTCTACCATCACATTAACAACACTCCCGCACAACCCATACATGACTTTGTAGTGTAGCTCTTGAATTTTCACAAATGGAATGCACATGGATGCAAGCCGCACCTCAATTGCATTCAATTTTGAAACAATAGGCATTGTGTTGTTAAAATCAACATTGTCTACCACACAAAGGATTGGTGAACTAGCGTTGTTTAGAGAATTCATATGCAAGTGTAGAGAGCATGGCAGCTCACATCAATAGGTCTGCCAAGCACCCTCTTCAAAGCACAAAGGGTTTTGACGCCAAGAGCACTCAATGGCCGCAACTGTTTCCGAAAGAGCTCTAAGCAAGACATGGCCTGATTTGCACACAAAGTTTGCGAACACATGTGTGGCTGCTCAGTTAATCCTTTGGGAGTTTTACACACATTGTATTTGTTTACATATGAGTGCAAAGTATCACCAACCAAGCCGATATATATAACAATAATTTGCAATGAAATCAAGCTTGGAAATCTACAAAAGCAACCTTTTTATAGCAAGACGACACTTCTTGTTCATCCCACACACATCAAGGGGAGTCTATCTCTTGTTGTGTATCAAACACAAGCAATGTAGGACCTATAATAACAATTTGAGTGTTAACTCAACACCATTGTATAGAGATGCACACAACAAGGCTTCTAAAAAATGTCAACAATTTTGATGTCCCTCTTGCCTCTGGAATCATTTCTATTGAGGCTCTATCAATTGATGACGTGCATGTTTGTGGGCTAGTACCAACTCGAAGAAAATTTCCCCACACCTTAATCACTTCATCATTCCCTTTCAAGAGCTCATTTTACAAACAGCATCTAGAACATGTTCTTTCAATGCATGATGTGATAGGGTAACTCTGAATATTGATAACAATGTAAAACATCAAAGTTGTTGGGATGAGTTTGATAAGAAGATTTATCGATTTCAAAAAGACAAACATGCTCACTTCCTATCATTTGGAATTGGTTCACATCCATTATTCATAAATACATAATCTCAATGTTACAAGCCAAGTAAAGAAACAATGATTTTACAACCCTCACTAAAAGTTCCATGAGCAAGAAAGCAAAAAGGAATTATCTTAATTAGCAAAACATTTACATTGTTGAGCCAAAATATCACAACAAAAGCCTAGGTAGGTGACGATAAAGAAAAGTTCTCCAAACCCGTCACTAGAATTCATGTTTAGAAGTTCCATAGTAAGGAAGCAAAGTGGAATGATCTTAATAAGCACAAAGTTTACGTTGTTGAACCAAACTATTGCATCAAAAGTCTAGATAGGTGAGGGCAAAGGAAAGTCCTCCAAAACATTACAACAAAAATTTAGATAGGTGAGGGAAAAGGAAAGTCCTCCAAATCTCCTACTAGAATTCAAGTTTATATTCAAAAATATGCCCTTGTCTATTGTGACTACACCAAACTTCTTTACATCCATGAGTACACACTTTAGATCATTTAAGTTGGAAGCATACAAGTCCAAAAATGGGCATGGAAGCTTCAAGGCTTTGTCCACTACTACACCATGCATGAAAACATTCATGGTGGAGCCATCACACAATGTAATGTTCGCTTGAAGACTTGGTGTCTTGACAATATTATAGACTTTGTGACATGAAAAGCAATAAGGACTTGATGACTTCCGACTAACTCTTGATCCTTTTCATACAACACAAACAAACTCAACCGAGAAACTATTGATGATTGCTAAAAAAAGGTTTCAGACACAACAAGAGTAATAGTATGCTTAGCTTTAGAGTCAAAAAGATTAGCTTTTAGATACCAAGCATAGGAGCTATCTCTAATGTGATAAGTGCCATATTTACACAATACTTTCCCTTCAAAAGCAATTCTAAAGTTAATAATTTCTAACAATTCAGAAATAACTTTAATGCTTTTTGAATGAAACTTCTCTTAGATGGGGGAGTTTTTTTCAAGATGATAGCATTCGGACTTAAACTCTTCTTTTTAGGAGAAGTTACAAGGTTGGAATACTTCTTAGAACTCTCTTTGTTCTCTACAAAGAAAAACAGAGATTAGTCTTTCGAAGTAAGGTTCTAATGTAAGATTCAAGCTTTTCAATTTTAGGAAAAGAAATCACTAATGCTCAAGTTCCATACCCAATTCTGAAATGTTGAAGCGTATGTTCTTGACAGCCAAGACAATACGTGAAAGTTCAAACCCCCAAAAATTCTCTCAACAACAAAAGTTAGATAAGCATAATAAAGAAGGTTTAAGCAACATATAGAAGGCTTAAACTAAAGAATGCTTAGACACTATAAGCATAAGTCCAACCCTAAACTAAGTAGTGCAGTACTCTACTTTAAAGTATTATAAGCATAATGCACCTCGAAATATTATGCACACAAGGCAATGAAGTAGGTGACTTTAAAAAAGGTTTGCTTCACTTTTTTTTATCTCTCAAATTTTTTTGCTTTAAATCTTATATTCTTTAATAACAATAATCTTAGATTTATAACAAATAGAAAATTTGGAATAAGAGACATCAACAATTTTTTCAAGAAATAGTATTCACTCATACATTTTTAAATCATTAACATTTAGGAGCATGCACACTTACCAAAGCTTAAAAAGACCTAGCTCCACTTTTTTTTATAGCTTTCCAATATTTTTTCTTTAAATCTCACATTCTTCAAAAACTGACTGTGAATAATCTTTGATCGATAACAAACAAAAAATTTGGAATAAGAGACATATCAACAAATTCATTTTTCAAGAAACAATATTCACTCATACATTTTTCAATTCATTAAAACTAGGAGCATGCACACTTAGCAAAGCTTAAAAACACCTAGACCCAGCAAAATTTCGAGGCCTTAAACAACACACTTTGAATTATTTTAAAGGGGTTTTTTTTTATTAAGGCCCTTGATTATATGGGCAATAAATACCCCTGCACAAGCCTTCCAAATATTCTACAAATTTTAAAAAATAATTTACACATTTTGGTTGCACGTGGTAGACTGTGTGAATGTGTGCAATTATGTGTGCTTTAATGTGCATGACATTTGAAAAGAATGCAACACTACACTGAGCCACACACACCTAATGATTAATATAACAAATTCAATAGTCATCATCACACACAATCTCACATCACACATCAAAGCACATACACATTCTCATCTATTACTACATAGACACACACACCTATATGTATATATCCATAAGGAACATAAGTTATGCATGCATTTCTATCTAAAAGTGATAACCCAAAATAAAAGAACAAAAAACATTAAAATCCATAAGGAACTTAAGTTATGCATGTGTTTCTATCTAAAACCGATAACCCAAAATAAAAGAACAAAAAACATTAAACAAAATAGCAATCAAAATCACAAATTTTAACTTAAAAATAAATAAGGAAGAGTGTGCAAGCAACTGTTAGGGTTTAGCACTCAGAATGGAGGGCTTACATGTATTCTCAAGGGAGAAGCCACCATGAAAGCTTGAGAGAGCTCTGCTTGAGAGAGCTCTGATACCAATGCAAGCAACTATGGAAGTGTGGTGTGTTAGCCTCTCACCTAGAGGAAGCTCATCATAGGGAGCAATACCTAGAGCACTCATGGGAGTTTGCACCATATCCAAGAGAACACATGTTCCAAGGAGAATAGATGACCAAATGTCATAAAGTGAGTAAAAGATTCTAGTACATGATAGTAATCTCCTATTTATACCCCTAGGGCCCCATGTGCCCCATGTGCCCCACAT
Source organism: Cibotium barometz (assembly GCF_041138505.1). Lineage (NCBI taxonomy): Eukaryota > Viridiplantae > Streptophyta > Polypodiopsida > Cyatheales > Cibotiaceae > Cibotium > Cibotium barometz. The sequence continues at coordinate 42,604,348 of NC_141071.1, read as the reverse complement.
GTGTAAATGGACTCTAACCCCATGTGCATGTGCACCACTAGGACACTTTGTTACAAACCATCCCCTCCTACAATGATTTCGTCCTTGAAATCAAAGGGTGGTTGTGCATAAAACATATACAAGAGGCTATGTACAAAAGCCAAAAATAATCACATCCATGACTGAATGTAGCGGAAGGCCCGTGTATGAATCATATGACCCCTGGGTCAAATGGAAAGGATAGAGGGCTCCCGTCGATGATGAGGCTATATATGCAACTCCTGGATCAAAAGGAAATCCGAGGGATGCAAAATACAAGGAAATGGTTGCATGATAATCTGGTGCAAGTGGAGTAGATAAGGAACCACTGTTGATGACGAATCTGGTCGACTATGCTCCAGGATCAAAGGGATATGTACGGTATACACCTCGAACCATCGAAGGTGGAATGGTAGTAGCTCCTAGATCAAAAGGAAAGCTCGACTCCAAAGAGATAGTAACCCCAGGGTCAAAAGAAAAACTCATAAGCCCATCCTCTCATGACCACACTATGAATCTGGCATGAAAGGTATCTGCCAAAAAAGCTTAAAACTCCTGGCCAGAATGTCGTGGTCCTGACATAAAAGAATCATCGTGTATGCCAAGACTGGAATATGTTGTAGATGCACCTAAATGTTGATCCACATATCCAAAAACTATGCTCCTCAAATGGCAAAGAATTCATCCAAAGAAAAATGTCCCGACTCCAAAGAACACAGGATCGTGTCGACATCCGAAGAAGCCAAATCAACATAGCTCAAGGTTAGCCTCATGCAGAGCCAAATGTGAACTCATGTCTCCATCATATGTAGCACCACTCAAGAAGTCAAAAGCATGATCCACCATATCTATGTATGTATGAGTATGATCCGACCCATGCACAATATCTCCATGTGTATGACACTCTATATATGTGTGTCCCTCTAGAATAGAAACTGGATCATCATAAAGATCGTCATCACTAAGCACTGACCAAGTGTCTACACAAGAAGTATAAGTGGTATCAATCAACTCACTATCAATGGAATCTCTAAGGCCACTAAGGTCATCCCCAAAGGTATAAACCAACTCCATTGCTGGTATTCCTATATGACCTAAATCCCATGATAGATCAATCTCCAATAGTACTAGATCTAAGGAATCTCTAAGGCCACTAAGCTCATCCCCAAAGGTATAAACCAACTCCATCGCTGGTATTCCTATATGACCTAAATCCCATGATAGATCAACCTCCAATAGTACTAGATCTAAGGAAATACCTAGATCAATTGTAAAACTCTCAAAGTCAATGTCATAGGATATGCTAAAAATATGATCAATATGCATACTCCTACGATGTCTCACCTCTATGAACTCATCACTACTCTCATGTAATATCCCTAACTGCTCAATCACAACAACGCGATCCACTCGAATGCTGCTAGAAATACTATGGAAACTAGGAGTAGTGGTCGTATCCGAAATCTCTCCACATATAACAAATCTAGAGGAGTAGCCCAACACATCTAATACTAGAACCCCGGGTCTATGTTCCTCATGGTCTATGATGATGTACTCAACGACATGTGAAGTGTCAATCCCATGTGTGACTAAAGATGTATGACTAGCCGAATGGTCATGACTAGTCAAATGCCCATAAAGGTCATGGAATGCATCACTATGGTCATCTAATGTATCCCTATGATCACTAGGAATAGAGATAGGTAGCTCTATGATGCTCGTAATGCTCGATGTGCTCGCTACCATCCCTCCCATCAAGATCATGCCCACATGATCTAACTCACACACATCACTCTCACTATCACTATCACATACATCATCATCATGTACATATGTGTCAGTGGCATCATGTGCACGTGTATCACTATCATCATGTGTATATGTGTGTGATACATCAATATCATCATGTGTGTGTGTGCACGATACATCATCATAGGTATGTGGGTGTGATACATCAATGTAGTCACATGTATGTGTATGACCATCACCATGTGTACAAGGGTCAACATCAATATCATCATCAACATAATGATCATCATCACCATCCACATCATCATCCACTGAATGTATGTCATAAAATGATGCCCATCCTCACGTATATAGTCATCTCTGCTCACAAATGTAGGGCACTCAATTAAATCCCCACATACATCCTCCCATGTAATCAATGCCGAACCATCCATGTAAAGATACCCACATAGATCCTCAACAAAATCACCATGTGTAGAACGTCTAGACCATCTAGCACAAACATTCTCCTCATCAAATAAATGTCTAAATTGGTTAGGTAATAACATCTGAAGCTCAAACATCCATATGTGACATGAATATGATGTGTCATCATAGCATGATGTCGGTGAAGAAGGATATAGAGGTCAAAGCCACGATGTGCCAAATGTATGTATGAACTCGGCAAATGATATGTAACTCCTCACCTAAAATGGCAAATCAAGATAACGGCCATGAAGCCAAAGTAATAGGATACGAGCAGATATCACACGATCAACGTCTGGGATGGAGACATAGTGATGTCGACGATGAAGATGGCAGGTAGCACGGCGATCGTAGGCAGGCTAAAAGTAGTAATGGGAACTCATGTCATCCCACCAAAGCCCGAAAGTTTGGAAACACCTCTAAATGTGCTCAAGTATCCCACACTACGTGTGGAAAGGCACCAATATGCTCAAATGGTCACTCGAACGTGAACAAAGCTAAAACAATGGCTGAAAATGCTCAGAATGACCACCCGTGCACGCATGAACAAGGGCTAAGATGCACGTGTGAATGCCCAAAATACACTAAATGGCCAAAAGTGTGCGTGTGAACAAAAACCACAATGCTTCAATGCATGTGAACAAAGGCCAAAACAATGACCCAAATGCACCAAATCGGTCACACTCACACAAACCACCTCCACGACACTCAAAGCATATGAACAAGCCTAAAAAAAAACAATATAAAGCATGTGAATGCTATCCTTCGTGAGGTAAAGGTGCTCGTAAATGAAATGAAGATGTGGACAAGAAAAATGTTACCATATTATAGTAGTGATGTGTGTGAACACACTTAGGACCGCCGGGGCACTTTTTCCCTCACTAGGAGGTTTTTTCCCCCGTGCATTGTATATACGCCCATTATCTTCTAGGGCTAGTTATCTTTCATTTTTGGCACTCATAATACACTACTGTGTTGTGCTCAAGCTTCCTCATCTTCTTGAAGTTGTGTGTGCATTCCTGCAACCCTAATTCCAACAATTGGTATCAGAGCAGGCTTCCTCCTCCCGGGCAGCATCACCGGCACCTGCCGCTTCATCTCCTCCGATTGCAACGAGGTTTCACGAGCGTCTGCAGGTTAGTATATGCCGTGGGAAAGCCCGTAGGGCTTGGTCGTTTCAGAATTTTGATCTGAAGTCATTTCGCCCTCCGTTTTTGCATTCCAAGTACTGCGCAGGAAAAATCGTCCTACTGTGCAGATTTTCTGTCAAGTTTAAAATCTGCAGGACAGGTGCCCATTCGTCTGTTTTGGGCTGTGCTACATAGCACAGGTTGATTTTATACAGGTTTACCTCTTACAGACAGCATTTACATCTAGTAGTACAGTCATTGGCCATGGCTGACAACAATGATGTATTCCGCATGTTGGCTGCTGAGGATAAGTTGGATGGCACCAACTATCCATTGTGGGCATATATGATGCGACATGTATTGGTAGCAAAGGGGTTATGGAACATTGTGCAGGGTATTGATGCACGTCCTATTGTGGCTGGGAATGCTGCAAACACATCAGAAACAGGTACTGTTGATGATGGTGCAGGCACAAGTGCTGTAGCAGCTGTTCGAGAACCACCACTTTCAGCAGAGCAGATTCGTTGGGATGGTAGAGATGCGCAGGCTCATGCCTTGATTGCGCTGTCTGTCAAACGTACCATTATCCCACATATTCGCTCCTGCAGGACTTCTAAGGATGCTTGGGATGTACTTGCCACATTGTATCAGGCAAGAAATGAGGCTCGTGTTGCTTACCTCCGAAAACAGTTGGAGAATGAGCATATGAACGAAGGTGATTCTATGGATAGCTTTTTGACAAAGATCAAGGATTTCAAAGAGCAGCTCATTTCTGCAGATGAAATCCTGTCAGACAGTTCACTTGTGCAGACTGTTTTGAATGGTCTACCAGATTCTTATCAGGGTTTTGCTTCCACTCTTCGCTTGATGATGAAAGGCAATCCCAATGCCTTATCATTTGAGGAGTTAGTTTCTGTTTTGCTGCAAGAAGACCAGTCAAGGCAAAACAGGAATAATATGCGTGTCGCAGATCAAGCTTTCGGTGCTAGTCAGAGAAGCGGGAAAGGTAAAGCTGGCTTTTCTTCTAGTAAGCAGAAATCTGCAAATGCTGCGCAACCAAAGAAGGAAGACAAAGATGAGAAGAAGGGTGACAAACAGAAGACATTTTGCAAGTACTGTAAGGGAAATGATCATGTCATCAAAGCGTGTCCTAAGCTGGCTGCGAAAGAGGCTAAGAAGAAAGAGGCTGGTATGGCTGTTGCAGATGCCTCTCCTTCTAACAATGAATCTGCTAATGTTGTGCTAGATACAGAATGGGCATTCAATGCGCAGTGCAGTTATGACCCATCTTTGCATGACACATGTATGTCTGCAGTAGATTCAGATGTATGGTACTTTGACAGTGGTGCCACTAAGCATATCACCTCGCAGCGCAGTTTATTCACTTTCCTTGAGTCTGCTCCCACAGGGAATACTGTCACTTGTGCCAATAACTCCTCTTATCCCGTTAAAGGAGTTGGACAGATTGTGCTGAATGTTGCAAATGGCAACACCTTTACACTTTTTGATGCATTGTATGTGCCAGGGATCAAAAAGAATCTGCTGTCAGTCTCCGCATTTGCCAAAACAGGTTTGGTTGTAAAATTTGTGGATGACAGATGTACTGTTCATGATCTCTCTTGTGGTGACATCATTGTAGCATCTGGTTCACTATGTCGAGGGCTGTATAAGCTCAATATGGATGGCAAATGTGTAGAGGATTCAGCATGTGCTATTATGGATACGCAGGCTATTTCAAATGCAAAACTGTGGCATGCACGTTTTGGTCATCTGAATTTTGCAAGTTTGCTGCGCCTGCAGAAATCTGAAATGGTGTCTTCTTTGCCTAAGCTTGAGGCACCTGTCAAGCATGTTTGTGAGGGCTGCATATTGGGTAAAATGCAGCGTGCTTCCTTTCCCAAAGATGGATCAGTGAGAGCTGAACGCAGATTGCAGCTTGTTCACAGTGATGTTTGTGGTCCCATGCAAACTCCATCATTTGGAAACTACCTTTACTTCGTGACTTTCATTGATGATTTTACCAGGCATGCATGGGTATATCCTTTGAAGGCAAAGTCCGAAGTGTTTTTGTGCTTCAAACAGTTTTTGGTTATGGCTGAAAATGTGTCAGAAAGTAAGATGGGCACCCTCCGTTCAGATCGAGGGGGGGAGTATATGTCTTCAGAATTTAATGCATTTCTGGCTGAGCGTGGGATAAAACACCAATGTACAGTGCCGTATACACCACAGCAAAATGGTGTGGCTGAGAGAAAAAACAGGTCTCTCATGGAAATGGCAAGATGTATGGTTAAGAGTCAAAGTCTACCACATGGTTTTTGGCTTGAGGCTGTCATGTGTGCCACTTATGTACTAAACAGGTGTCCCACCAAAGCATTACAGGTTGTCACTCCATATGAGGCTTGGCATGGCCGCAAGCCATCTGTTGGCCATTTACGTGTTTTTGGTTGCCTGGCATATGCATTAGTGCCTGTGCAACATCGCAAAAAATTGGATGACAAAGCTGTCAAATGTATTTTTGTTGGATATAGTGCTGAGAGCAAAGGCTATCGTTTGTATCATCCACAGACAAAGCGCATTTTGGTTAGCCGTGATGTTGTATTTGTGGAAGATGCAGTTCAGCCCTTGGTTTCATGTACTAAGGAGACAGATATCAGCTCACGTGATGTCTATGATACATTGTTGCCTCTTTTCAGTGGTGCACAGTCAAGTGCAATACCTCATGAGGCAGTTTTTCAGCCTATGCAGGTTTTAAATGATGGCACAGATCAGCCTATATCTGATGCAGATGTGCATGATGCACTTGAGGATGAGAGACAAGAGATTGAGGGCTCTAGGAATATGCCTAGATGGCTGGTGCAGACTTTGCGTGACAGCAAGTTGGATGCCCCTTTGTCTAGTCGCACTCGTTCTGGCTCTCATGGTGCCTCTTATGCGTCAGATTGTTATGCATTGGCTGTTTCTAGTATGTGCGATGAAAGTGAGCCTGTTTCATTTGATGAGGCACAAAGTTCAGAAAATTGGATGGCTGCTATGCAAGCAGAATACGATGCTATTATGAAGAATGGTACATGGTCTTTATGTGACTTGCCTCCTGGCAAGAAGGCCATTGGCACTAAGTGGGTATACAAATTGAAGCGTAAGCCTGATGGCACAGTGGATCGCCATAAGGCTAGGCTTGTTGCAAAAGGTTATGCTCAAGAGAAGGGCATTGATTTTGATGAGACTTTTGCTCCCACATGTCGTATGACCACTGTTCGTAGCATCTGTGCATTAGCAGCTCATAATGGTTGGAATGTACATCAGCTGGACATAAAGACTGCGTTCTTAAATGGAGATTTGCATGAGGAGGTGTATGTATCGCAGCCTCGTGGTTTTGTTCAAAGAGGGCAGGAAAACAAAGTGTGCAGGTTAAAAAAGGCTTTATATGGTTTAAAGCAAGCTCCACGAGCTTGGTATGAAAAAATACATGCATATTTGACTGCACATGGGTTTCAGAATAGTCCAACAGAAAGCACTTTGTATGTTAAACGTGTGGATGGTGTACATCTAATCATTGCTCTCTATGTCGATGACATGCTGCTCACAGGACCAAATGAGAGTCATATTGCTGATTTTAAGGCTGATTTGAATGCCTCTTTTGAGATGTCAGATTTGGGGCATTTGCATCATTATTTGGGGATACAATTTAAGCAGTGTGATGGAGGTATTGCTTTGTGTCAGACAAAGTATATTGAAACATTGTTGCGGAGATTTGGCCTTGAAGACTGCAAGCCTATTGCTACTCCAATGGAGACAGGTTTGAAGTTGAGTCTTCATGATGCTGGAGATCACTTTGATGTCACACTCTATCAGACAGCTGTTGGTTGCCTCATTTATGTATGCATTACGAGGCCAGACATTCAGTTTGCAGTCTCACAGGTGAGCAGATTTATGCATAGCCCAGGCATTAAGCATTGGCAGGCAGTGAAGCGTATCTTTCGCTATTTGAGTGGTACTCGGCATCTTGGGTTGTTTTATCCCAAGGGGGGATCATTGCCGCCAGATTTACATGTTTTTTCAGATTCTGACTGGGCTGGTTGTTATGACACACGCGTGTCCACGAGTGGTTTTTGCTTCATGCTTGGAAGCTCATGCATATCATGGTTGAGCAAGAAGCAGCCTACTGTGGCCACTTCTAGTTGTGAAGCTGAGTACAGGGCAGCTTTCACAGCTACGGTTGAGTGTGTGTGGCTCAGACGCCTTATGGCTGATTTGGGTGTTGGGCAGCCATCTGCCACCACCATCTTCACTGACAGTCAGAGCGCATTGGCAGTTGCGCGGAACCCAGTGTTCCATGCTCGTACGAAGCACATTGAGGTGCACTACCATTATGTCAGGGAGAGACTCTCTGCAGGAGAGATCAGTTTGGCTTATGTGCCAACACAGGATAACCTTGCAGACCTTTTCACAAAGGCTCTGCCTCGTGAGAAGTTCGAAGCTTTTCGCAAAGCTTTGGGCTTGCTCCCTTTTGTGGATTCGTCCACATAGCTAGACACTTCCCTATACATGAGTGCTAGCTCTTGTTCACCGCATCACTCCAGGGGGGATTTGTTACCATATTATAGTAGTGATGTGTGTGAACACACTTAGGACCACCGGGGCACTTTTTCCCTCACTAGGAGGTTTTTTCCCCCGTGCATTGTATATACGCCCATTATCTTCTAGGGCTAGTTATCTTTCATTTTTGGCACTCATAATACACTACTGTGTTGTGCTCAAGCTTCCTCATCTTCTTGAAGTTGTGTGTGCATTCCTGCAACCCTAATTCCAACAAAAAATGAGCAAGGAACTATGGGCAAGCTAAGGATAATTGGCAGCCACTGTGAAGGGACCAAAAGTGGGACCAAAAATAGGAGTCTAGAGGCCCAATATGGATGGACAAGGAAGTGGAGATTGTGTATGAGTACAATGGCTGCCCACAGTTTGGGAATGGCCAAGAGAGTCCTAGTGTGTGAAGACAAGAGAAAACCCTAAGTCTTTAATCGCTCATTTCATTTTTTTTTCTCCACACTTCGCTCCTTCTTTGTTCTCCGTTCCTGCTCAAGCTCCTCCTTTGTTGGCTGCTATGTTCATGCTCGTGGCTCTTCCTTTGTTGTGTGTTTGTCGGGCTACGCGCTTCCTCTATTGTGGCTGTGTGTTTGCCGAGCTGCACACTTCCTCTGTTGGCTGTGTGCTTCCTCTGTTGGCTGCATGCTTCCTCTGTTGGCTTAGCACCACCATTGCTATTGAAACAGGGCTATGTGTTTGCCTGCTATTGAAACGGAATGGTGCGCATTTGCACAAGGGCTGTTTGGTAGCCGTCTCTGCGTCTCTCATGGAGAAGTTTCTGTGTGTCTGCACAAGGGTTGTTGGTAGTGCCTTCTGTTGGCAATTGTTGGCAACGCTTCTGTTGGAGAAGCTTCTGTGTGTTTGCTTCTGTTGGCAGTTTCGTCATCTAAGGACTGTTGGCATGTGGTTCTATGATGCCTAGAGATACAATTCTCTATGATGGCTAGAACCTTGGATTCATTTGCTGTATTGTATATTTGATGCTTTTCTTGTTTGTTTGCTGTACTGTATATTTGATGTTTTTCCTGGAATCAAACAGCATACCTTTTCATGTACTGAAACATGAAATTGTTTAGTAGTATCTTGCTGTCTGCAGGGAACTTAATCACTATGCATGTACTCTGTTAACTGCTTGTAAATTTCTTGATTTAGTTCATGTTGTGAGTGATAACTGTGAAATGCATGTAATCCTTCATCCCTTTCCAAAATGGCTGTTGGAGGCTGTGTTTTATTTTTTGAAACCTGCTTGATCTTGTCATGCTTGCATGTAACATACCTTGAGCTTGTATGCTTTCCTTCTTCCATGTGAATCTTCTCAAAGCTGAATGCCTATTTTGTAATTAGAAACTTTTGTTGGCTACCCTTTTTGAGCTGGTCGAGAAAAACTAGGGAATCTTGTGTTGATGTGGCAGAATGCTCATACCATAGTCTCTCCTTCAAGCACTCACTTGAATGCAATTCTCATGTTAAGGTCTCTCAACTCTGGAAGAGAATTTGAAACAAGTACTACAATGCTGAGCTTTGAATCAACATGAAGGCAATGAAGCTATTCCAAAACTGCACTAAGAATTGTGTGAGTTTGAACTTTTGCAAAAAATTTAAACTCTGTACACTTCTTTATAAATCCATGTGCATAGAAATTCTTTACTATGCTCTGTTTCTTGACAGCCTTTCCTTTCACAGAACTGGTTCTTTACAGAATCTGTAAGAGATCTTCACACTCAAGGAACCTTGTATGCAAGTTAGGAGAACCTTGTGGTGTATGGGACACATTGGCTCACACCAGTGGACTGGGTTCAATTCCCAGCAAGGCTATACTTGCAACATAGTGTTAATCAACAAATTTTTTGGATTTCTGCACTCGAAATTGTAACACTTGTATACTTTTGCATCAACTAGTTATTAGTATGCTTTCTACATAATACTAATGCTTAGATCTGTAATAGAACAACATACTGTACATCTTCTTGATGGCACTGTGCTAAAATGTTGTAAACAGTGTTTTCTCAACACTTTTCTTGCTTTCTTTACTTTTAATACATCAAGATTTATGCTAATCTATGTAGATTCCAATAGATTTGTAATCTCTATGTATCTTCTTTGCAAGAAAGTATCAAGATCAGAAAGATTTGATCAAGAATCACTTACTGTTCTGGTTTTTGTGTAAAGATTTGATTTCAGCACAATAAACTTTGCATAAACTTCAAGAAATTGCACAAACTTCAATGAACTGGAGTGATCTTCAATTTTCTGCACAAAATTTGCAACTGTTATAATAATCTGCATCAGAACTCTGTTCTGCACAACAATCTGTACTCTGCACAATAATCTGCACAGAAATCTGAAAATTGCACAACAATCTTGATGTCTGCACAGCAACTGTAGTATGCATAAACTTTATAATCTGAATATTCTACACAGTCTATACCAGTCTTTGAAACCGCAATGAAATTTTTACAAAATTGCTTAAGAAACCAAGCTTCTTGTAAATCTGCTCCAAGAACTCCAAGATTTTGGAAAATAGGATAGAAATAGAGGCTTAATGGATTAATAATTGAAGCTGTAAGCTCTCTAAGCAAGATAATGCAAGAAAATCTCTCAATTTTGGTTGCTAAAATCTATGTAAACCCTAATTCAAAAATCAAGAAAATCAAGATCAAGAAGTTAAAGAATCAAATAGTAAACTGGATTAGGGTTCTGATGAAAACAGTGTTTAATTGCTAATCCTATCAAACAAGAAATTAGCAAATCTGAAAACTGTGAAAATCAAATTTGAAAATGATTAACACTAATCTTTTCCTAAGCAAGGACCTAAGCCAAGAGCTATAATACCAATGCAAGCAATTGTTAGGCTTTAGCACTCAGAATGGAGGGCTCACATGCATTCTCAAGGGAGAAGCCACCATGAAAGCTTGAGAGAGCTCTGATACCAATGCAAGCAACCAGGGAAGTGTGGTGTGTTGCTTTGATACCAATGCAAGCAACTAAGAAGTGTGATGTGTTGCTTTGATACCAACGCAAGCAACTAAGAAGTGTGGTGTGTTAACCTCTCACCTAGAGGAAGCTAATCATAGGGAGCAATACCTATGCAAGCAACTGTTAGGGTTTAGCACTCAGAATGGAGAGCTCACATGCATTCTCAAGGGAGAAGCCACCCGATGAAAGCTTGAGAGAGTTCTGATACCAATGCAAGCAACTATGGAAGTGTGGTGTGTTAGCCTCTCACCTAGAGGAAGCTTATCATAGGGAGCAATACCTACAGCACTCATGGGAGTTTGCACCATATCCAAGAGAACACATGTTCCACCATGCATGCAAATAACCCCTAGGAAAACCCTCGACCATGCTCAGTCTAGGCATCATTGGTACCCAAAGTTTTGTAGGCTTTAGATAGGGAGGGCTAGCAAAGACCTTACCAAGCTGCCCTCCCCCCCATAGCCAATTAATGTCCCCCACCGGTTATACTCCACGAGTAGAGAACTGCGCCGCGTGACAATAGCGCGTGACAATAGAGAACAACACCATACATCGAGCACTCAGCAGACAACAACACCCATCGATGAGCACACATTAGACAACAGCACCCACCGACGAGCAAACAACACTGCAGCCGCATGACGACCACAGTGAGCAGAGATCAATGGCATTGAGCCTTAACCTAAAGAGCAAGGGGAAGGAGGGAGCCGTGAGACGAGCACACAGTGACCAGAGAATAGCATCATTGGGCCATGACCCAAAGAGCGAGAGGCGTGAAGGGGGGGGAGAAGCTCATTAAGTGGCCCTTATAATGGCCACTACCTTTCTTTAGAGAAGGGATCCGAGGGAATCCCCAAACATGAATTTAAAAAAACAATAAATATATATTTTTACCCTTCCCGATTTTAAATCGGATGACACAAAAATTACTAAAAAATAAAGGCCCCGCAAGTAAGCCTTCTTAGACCCGTTTTGAGCGACCCGTTGTGCGCAAGGTAATGGCAAAAGCCGGCGTGGTCACCTCCCACTGTAAGTCTCTCTCTCGAAATGCAAACCATAAGATCACGGTTCTTGTAAAGCAGCTTGAGAGGCCCATCGTCTTGTGCAGGGATGAGAGTAGATTGTCTTTGGCAACAACATATGGATAGCCCTTCACAGTGCACCACGAAGGTACTTTCTAATTGCTGCAAAAGAGTATATTTATTTCGTGGAGTAGATTCCTTGAGATAATTGCCAGTAGATTTCACTACAACTGCCTGCTGTACGGCCAGCGCAAGAAGCAACACCAAAAGGTTACTGTACGGCCAGAGCCGAGGGAGAGAAAACTGCATTCGGCCAGATGAGAGATGAGCGCTTCTTGATGATGATCCCAAAAGTGAAGCTCCTCCTAGCTGAACTTGCCCAAAATATCAACTTTTTGTGCTTTTTTCAGCTTGATGCCCAAGTTTTAGCCCAAAATATTAACTTTTGTGTTTTTCCCAGGCTGCCTCCTTCTGTCCACATATACATGCCCAAAATAATAATATGTCTAGCCCTTCATTAATGATGTGTGAAAACACTGACTTATAAACATTATAAGTCACTTTAGTGATGAAAATTCCATGTTGCTCATGCTCTATAGCCATCTTTTCAGGCCAAACCTTGCCAGTAAATGCTTCAGCTTTCTTCTATGGAAAATAACCATTCACACCTTGGCTCCCATCAGTGTGTGAAACACTGGTCAAGACTGGTGAAGGGACCAAATTGGTGACATCACCTGCAATCTAGACTCCTTTTCCACCAAAGCATACCAGTCCTTGAAGCGAGCAAAAAGCAATCATCCACAATCAGCATGAAATACAAGGCTCCTCCCAAAGATGGGATCTGCATAGGTCCACATAAGTAAGTGTGAACCAACTCAAGTGGCTTTGAAGCTCGCCTGGTAGCGTGCTTCGGAAAAAACTCCCTATGCTACTTCCCACGAATGTAGGAACTGCAATGTCCCTGCCTCACCATCCGGTCCGAGAAATCCCGCCGCAACGCGTCCACACTCAAGTGGCCAAAACGAAAATGCCACAAATCACCGATCTGAGTAGCTATAAGAGAAGACAGTGCTGAGAGTTTGTAAATTCCATTCTCCACTCTATCTTCCCAAAACAATTTGGCCCGTTGCTTTGTCCCGGATAGTAATTGAATGCTCATCAAACTCCAATGCCAGTCTTGCAAACCTCATGTACTAACAAAAGATGAAAGGCAAGAGATGAGACGTAAAGAACCGGGGAGGAATTCTTCCCTCCTCTGCCATCAAGAACGATCTCCAACCTGCGCTCACTGTGAATTGGGATAGTGGACTTGTCACCAATAAAGATGTGACCTGTTTGCCTCTGAAGGTCTTGTAATAACTCTCGTGTGCCTGGAACCACCACTTTCCATAATCCACTCTCGAGTATCCCCAACGGTGAGACCGGCCGCCTCCCTGCTCGAAGAAGATGAAGCTCCAATGTCCATAATCTCCAAGTGCACAAAAGCCGGAGTCTTTGTAGCTGCACTTGAGAAATCTGCACCTTTCTCGATGCTCCACTGAGGACATTTTCTCCAATAGTGACCCTTCTAGCCATAATGGTTACTGGTCCGCTTGGCTTTCAAGGCATCACGATCCGAGTCGGGTTTCTTCTCAAAAGACTTCGAATGTGAAGACTGCCCTTTGCCCTTAGTGGTGTTGTAGTGGCCTTTTGATCGCTGGCCAGTCAAAGCCTCAGAACCTCCGTCGTGTGGAGGGTTCAAAAACTGCTCCTACTAGTCCAAGATCATAGGCACAAGCTCCTTTCAAGTAGTGGTGCTGAGCCTCCCGCTGGTGATCAAAGAGGAATAGAAAGCTGAGTACTGAGAGGACAGATGAGACAGCAGGGTGATTGTTGGAGAATGCACAGGCGGAAGCATAAACAAGACAAGAGAGAGTATAGAGAGCTTGTGGACAAGATCACCTTTTATATTAGCTTGAAGCTTTACAATGGCAATTGGCCAGCAAGAGAATGTTAAACTTGTGCAAGGGATTGGATGAATAAAGTGAGAAATGGGGAAACTCATTATATAGTGCACGCATGACTTGGCCGATTGCACTAAAGTAGGCCGACCCGCTCACGACCTACTAAATCAAGGAGAAATACAATATATGCCCTAAAATAGGTAAAATAGATACAACCCCAAATACACTGAGATGCATAAATTCTAACACCCCTCTGCAACTCATAGTGTGCAAGAGTCGGAAGAAGATAAGCCTATGAAGATGCAACCATGGATCCTCCAGCACCGCGAATATTGGAATCACCTCGGAGAGAGTATCCACCAACCCGTTTCCTCAAAATAAAATGCCACCACGAATAGCAAGGAACCTTGCTTGGCCAGGAATTCCCACACAAGTGTGCAGTGAACTCCAAGAATAGATGATGAGCTGCTGAACACACTGCGTCCATAACCCCAACAGTGGATGGAACACATCATGTCCCCAAAACCTCGAACAATGAACTCGGAACAAATTCAGTTTATAATCTTTGCTATACAAAAGATAACCATGTCCTGCCAGATGTCTAATGCCTGGAGCTCCGAAGCACGGTCCCCATGCACTAGTAAGTGGAGCTGTAATCAGCCCCCTCTCCCGCCCACAAGCCTCCTCTGGTTGGAAGCACATGGGGAGCAACTGCATGTGTACTAGAGAAGTACACCATCTGGGTCCTCCTGAGCTTGAAGCGCCTTGGGAGCCCTAGAAGTGGTACTAGAATCTGTATCATTGTCGTGTGTCGTGTCTTTGCCCTTTCTCTGAGATGAAGCCTTGCCCTTGGTCTTGTCCTTCTTCTTGGACAAACAATCCTTGGATAGATGCTTTTTCCGCAAGAGAAGCAGCGACTTCGACCTTTTTTCTGAACGGAGGAAAGTGTTTGGTCAGAATTGTTGACTAACACCTTCAACTTACCTTGTGAGATGAGAATAGACTCTTCCTCCAATAGTAGGAAGCTAAGATCATCAAAATCCAACTGAGTGGATGTAACGTGGCACCGCAAAGATCGAGAAATCACATCATAGTCCGGGGGAAGCTTAGTGAGGATAAGTGTAGCCAGCTGAGCAGAGGACAAAGCAGCACCCATAGGCAGTAACTGGTCATGGATAACCTTGGCCTTCATGAGAAACGACTGCATGGAACTGCCTTCAGGGAATAACAAACCGTAGAGCTGCCCTTGCAAGGTAACTGCCCTCATCGACAAATCTCGAGCAAAGAGATCCTCCAATTTAAACCATACCTGATGAGCATTGGTGAGAGTTTACACGGCCGGTGAGACCTCCTCTGTGATGGTCCGCATAAGCACTGAATGCACCTTCGAGTCCCGATTCTCCCAGTCTTGTAATTCTGCAACAAATTCATCCTCTTGATCCTGAGTCCACCTCCTAGAGTTCTGAGGACGCTCGGGCTTCCTTTTACTGCCCTGAACAATATCCCACAAACCCTTGTGGATGAACCAGATCCGCATCTGTAGTTTCCAATGGGCATAGTTGGGTCCTTTCAGCTTGTCATCCTTGTTGGCACAAGGGGAAGCCATATCCACAACAACAAGAAACACAGATCTCAGCTCTCAAAGACTTCTCTCAAGTGCTTTCCAACGAAGTGAGGCTCCAGAACCAATCAGCCCCCTCTCAAACCTACGAGAGGAGGAGGTTGGACAGCAACAAAACAATCCAAGAAACCACCGGGAACCTCCTACCGGCAGGGTAGGGACTCGTGGAGGAAGAAGGAGATGTACGGTCACTTGTCTGGCAACTCCACATGCAAGAAACTCACCAACAACTGATGCCGGAGCAGAAAACATAGCCAAAACTCCAATGCTTGCCTCTGTAGAAGAAAACGCAGCCAAGAACCTGGCTGGCTTGCCTCCGTAGGAGAAAACGCAGCCAAGAAACTGGCCGGCAGCAAGAAGAGGGTTGGCTAGACCAGAAAACGCAGCTAATGTAACACGCAGAAGCTCTGGGGGTCTTCTTTCAGCCCTAAACACTCCTGGAAACATGCTGATGCAAAACGCAGATAAGAAGAGAGAGTAGAGAGAGAGAGAGATGCTGGAAATTCAGTATATTAATATAGTACAAAAAGGTACTCCTAATCTATAGCCCTTGGCTGCCCTCTTGGAAAAGGTGAACATCACCAAAATCTGTCCCTAACTGGGACCCTAAGGACCCAACTCCCTTAATTCAGTATATTAATATAGTACAAAAAGGTACTCCTAATCTATAGCCCTTGGCTGCCCTCTTGGAAAAGGTGAATATCACCAAAATCTGTCCCTAACTGGGACTCTAAGGACCCAACTCCCAAGAGGGCAGCCAAGGGCTATAGATTAGGAGTACCTTTTTGTACTATATTAATATACTGAATTTCCAGCATATCTCTCTCTCTCTCTCTACTCTCT
This sequence comes from Cibotium barometz, assembly GCF_041138505.1. Classification (NCBI taxonomy): domain Eukaryota; kingdom Viridiplantae; phylum Streptophyta; class Polypodiopsida; order Cyatheales; family Cibotiaceae; genus Cibotium; species Cibotium barometz. The sequence goes on along the minus strand of NC_141071.1, from coordinate 42,587,994 downwards.
CTTCTTATCTGCGTTTTGCATCAGCATGTTTCCAGGAGTGTTTAGGGCTGAAAGAAGACCCCCAAAGCTTCCGCGTGTTACATTGGTATCAGAGCATCAGGCTCAGCAAAGCTAAACACTAATTCAGTCCTATATGATGGTGTACATGTCCAAGGTACAGGAAAGTGCACGGGTACGAAGCCCAAGGCAAGGAACACAAGATCGGGAAGAACTCCCAAGAGGTTTGTTGGTGGTGTTCCACAAAGCCAAAGGGGATGGCAGTCCTGTGAGCCAGATAGGTTCTCGGGCAACGGTCCCAAGGGAGGATTATCCTCCAAGGGGTGATGTGAGAGTGCCAGACTCATTTCTCAAGAATGAAGACCAAGACAGTGTTCAGAGTCAAGGCAAGAATGCCGTGGACATTGTGGAGCGTTACAAGGAGTTCCAACACACTTTCACGCGAGGAAAAGCTAAAAGCAAACTGTTTTAGGGTTTTCAAGGTTGTAAAGGTTGTTTTGTAAGAGTACTAGGGTTGTACAAGTGCTATATGGACTAGGGCAGCAAGTCGGCCCTGTAAAAACAGGTCGACAGTCCCAAGATGGGCCTCACAACCAACAACCCCTGGTCGGCTGGCCCATGGCCAGCATGGCCTGGTCGGTCAATACCTAGTCGGGCCCCTCCTGGCCAGTCACCTCCTACAAGCTGACCGGAGAGAGAAAAAACTATTAGAAGTCATCTCGTGTCTAGTTTTATACACCAGGGCCTTTGTTGTGGGTGTGCCCGCCCTTATGAGGTGTTTTATCATTTTTCCCCACTCTCCGCATTTTTCCCTTATTTTTTCCATTTTTTCTGTGGCTTGGGAGGCAATTCTGAGTTGGCAGGAGCACTGAGTGGCTGGCCGATTGACCCATCAGCAGACAGGTGACTGGCCGACTGCCCAACAGCAGTCGTGGACCTCTGTACTGCTGGCCGACTGGATGTATGCAGTCGTGGGCTTCATTTAGTGTTGGCCGACTGATGCTGCAGTCGTGGAGCTTTTTCAGCAGGCCGACTGCTCATCTGGGGGCATATAAATAGGCCCCCAGCCCCCTTGCCACTTGTGTATCATACCGGGATCTTCTTGTGTATATCAGAGGAGAGTTACACGCCTACATCTCTCTCTCTCTCGTGCTGTTTTTCTGCATGCGTTTTTTGCTCGTGTTCCCAGATCTGGTCATCATCTCCGTTGCGTATTCTGACATGGTATCAGAGCCTAGGCTCTAGATAGGTCTTGGGGATTTGTGTGAGCAAGAGGGGGACTGTTTTGTGGCTGATTGGTGGACTATTTTGGACTGTTCGGGAAGAGGAGAAGCAAGAGGACGGCAGGCTGATTTGCTGGACAGCCACTTGCAGGTTTTAGTTCTTCTTTGTTCCCACCCACCCACCCTTTTCAGAGTACATCCCCGCAATGGAAGATCTGTTTGAGATGGCCGAGAGACACGTGAAGATCCCTACACTGCCCACGTTCCCGGTGGACTATCAGTTGGACGGGAGTAACTACGGCATATGGAAGGTTATGATGGAATCTGTTCTGGAGTCTTACAACCTCGCTGATTTCGTCGTTGTTGGTGTTCCACGGCCGGAAGTAGAGGAAGGGGAGTTACCGTCGATCCGAAAGGACCGGGAGGCCCAGACACAGATGTGGGATCGTGTCAACGCCAGGGTCCGTTCGTTTATTTTCCTCAACTGCACACCGCAGGTAATCAATCATGTAAAGCATATGACGCTGGCCAGAGGTATATGGCAGCATTTGGCTTCTCTTTACAACAGGGTATCGCCCATGAAGAGGATTTCCTTGGAACTACAGATGCAGGTTATGAGCCCTGCAAAGTCGTCGACGATGCGGGAGCATATTAACAAGCTGCAGGCTCTTCAGCAGGAAGTTCTTCAGGCTGGGAAGGAGATATCGTCAGAGGACATGGCCATAACGTTGCTGTCCATCACCTCTAGGTGCACAAAAGCCGGAGTCGTCATGATTGCTACTGAGGAATCTACTCCCTTCTCGGTCTTCCGCTTGGGACACTGCCTCCAATAGTGGCCTTTCTCGCCACAATCATTACAGGTCCTCTCTGCCTTCAGTTTCTCGCGGTCAACGTCGAACTTCTTCTCAGAAGACTTCTCCGATGAAGCCTTCCCTTTGCCCGAGTTACGGCCTTTCGACCGTTGGCCAGTTAAGGCTTCCGAACCTCCACCCTGAGGAGGGTTCGTGAATCGTTCCTCCTGGTCCAGGACCATGGGCACAAGCTCCTCCCACGTGATGGTGCTGAGCCTGCCACTGGTAATCAAAGACGAGTAAAATGCTGAGTACGAAGAGGGTAAGTGTGATAGGACACCGATGTTTCATTTTCTTCAGGCAAGGAGGAGATTGGAGGACTCTCCGCAACGGATACTCGGGAGTGGATTCTCGATAGTGGTGCTTCCAGGCACATGACTCCTTCCCGTTCCGGTTTACAGGATCTCTGCAGGTGTTCTGGTCATATTCTTACTGGGGATACGTCCACTATCCCAGTTCACAGTGAGGGCAGGATGGAGATAGTTCCCGATGGCAGAGGGGGGAAGCATTCCTCCCAGGTGTTGTATGTTCCGGCACTTGGTTTTCATCTGTTGTCAGTGCATCAGGTTTGCAAGACTGGCGTATGGGTGGAGTTTGATGAGCATTTTGTTGCTCTTTGGGACAAAGCAACAGGCTAAGTGGTTTGGAAAGATGGAGTGGAGAATGGAGTTTACAAGCTTTTAGCACTCTCTCTCCCAGGTCCTCAGGTTTGTGATGAGTGGCAGTCTGGTAATGGCCACTTAAGTGTGGATACGCTGCAGGTGCAGGCTTTCCGAGACCAGATGGTGGATAGCTTGCCAGTAGATGGCAGCAGTTGGCAGGAACTTTCCAGTACTGATGTTGGTGGTTCTTGTGTTCGTGAGTCAGAGGAAACTAAACAGGTCACTTATGTTCGTGAGTCAGAGGAAACTAAACAGGTCACTTATGCTTTGATGTCTTGTCGTGTTCGGGACAAAGAACCTCCAGTAGATGAGGATGTTCTTTCCACGGGGACCTTTCGGAAAGCCAGGCAGGTGGCAGCTGATTACTTGCAGAAGGAGGTGGTTTCTCCAGGCTTTGTGGTTCCGGATTTAGAGGGGGTGGTTGACAGGTTTCAGAAGGCCTGGCATGGTCTTCATCAGGTTTCCAGGACTTGTTTGTGCACTGTAACAGGTGTTGATCCTTGTGAGCAGCGTGATGCCTCTTTGACTCAGAAGCAGAATGGTTCATTGATTTGGTTGATGGACACCAGATTGGACGGGAGCTTCTTGATGAGGCGGTTGAGCTCATGGTTGCAGATGACTCTTTGGGAGGCAGGATTGCGTTTCCTGTGGTTTCTGCTGCATGCGAAGGATCATGGACTCTTGTACACAGGAGGGGGATTGCTGGATGGAGTCCCCGACTCCACGGTTGGAGTGACTCAGTTTGGGGAGGAGATCCGGACACGAGGAGATCTACTTCAGGCCCAAGAGCAGTTTTCCGGAGCAGTAAGAAGCAGTCATCTTTTGCCTTGTCGCGGACAGAGGCAGAGTACCGGGCTGCTTGTGAGGTGGTGAGGATGCAGAGGTTGCATTGCAGGTTTGGGCTTCCACTGGAGGAACCCATGGTCATCCAGAGGCACTTTGTTCGTGAACAGATCGTTGCTGATGACATCTTGCTAGAGTTCTGTTCGACGGAGGACAGTACGGTGGACCTCTTCACGAAGTCGCTCTCTCAGGATTTGCTCAGGTGGCACCCCAGCTCCCTGTGGTTGGTTTCATAGCCAGGAGCTGAGAGGGGGTGTTAGAAGTCATCTCCTGTCTAGTTTTATACACCAGGGCCTTTGTTGTGGGTGTGCCCGCCCTTATGAGGTGTTTTATTATTTTTCCCCCCACTCTCCGCATTTTTCCCTTATTTTTCCCATTTTTTCTGTGGCTTGGGAGGCAGTTCTGAGTTGGCAGGAGCACTGAGTGGCTGGCCGACTGACCCATCAGCAGATAGGTGACTGGCCGACTGCCCAACAGCAGTCGTGGACCTTTGTACTGTTGGCCAACTGGATGTATGCAGTCGTGGGCTTCATTTAGTGCTGGCCGACTGATGCTGCAGTCGTGGAGCTTTTTTCAGCAGGCCGACTGCTCATCTGGGGGCATATAAATAGGCCCCCAGCCCCCTTGCCACTTGTGTATCATACCGGGATCTTCTTGTGTATATCAGAGGAGAGTTACACGCCTACATCTCTCTCTCTCTTGTGCTGTTTTTCTGCATGCGTTTTTTGCTCTTGTGTTCCCAGATCTGGTCATCATCTCCGCTGCGTATTCTGACAAAAACAACCCCCATGACATGCCTACAAAACTGGAAAGAAAAGGAAAAAAATGGGGACTCCTCCTGTGGGCGGGCACACCCACATCACAGGCCCTCACTCCCTATAGTATAGTATGGTGCAGACAGGAGATGAATGCTAACACTGCCCACACCTGCTATCTAGCTCCTAGCTGCCTGCTGTATAGGGTCCTGCTGTTAGCCGACATAGTACTAGCTGCCAGCTGACAGGCCCCTGTGCCTTCCCATGCTGTAGCTAATGATGCTGATGGACTTAACTGCTGACTAATCAAGGATTAGGACTGTTTATGCAAAAGACTTCACACTGAGCCAGTTCCGTGCTCGGGAAGACCTGCAATTTACAGGTTCCAGAAACGGGAGATATATCCATTGCATAATGCACGTGCATGCATCTCTACTTGCTTGAAACTGATTTCGCATGACTGCTTGCTATGATGTGTCCAATTCACAGGCAGGGGACGTCCACCTGTGAACCGTGCGAATGCCCTGTCTTCTGACTGAGTTCGTGGCATGTGAATAGGTGGTAAGTATCATTTCTAACTTTATTTATATTTGCAAAGGTTTTATAACCTTAGGAGTTCACACTGGGCCACTTGTTGGCTAGTGCCCGGGACCAACTACTGTCCAGCCAGCCTGGTGGGCACCCTCACCTTCTTTCTCATCCACGAGGCCATTTAATGGCTTGGACGGCAGTGCCACGTGGCAGGAGGGGATTGGACCCCTTCCACCTCTTTCCTTCATGACTCTCTCTCTCTCTCTCTCTCTCTCTCTCTCTCTCATCTTTGTCTCGCATGCCATCACACATTTGGCAGCTAGCACATCCCTCCCTTGCTCTCTATCTGCAAATCGACTAGCTTCAGTGTGTACTTGCTGGAGGCACCTATTGTACCTGTTGTAGCTGCCTACTTTCCCTGTTGTACCTGACTGTAAACCTGCAAGTAGGACATGCTGAAACCCTAACTGTACCTGCAAGCACAAGCTGAAACCCTAACTGTACCTGCAAGTACATGCTGAAACCCTAATTGTACTTGCTTCACATGCAGAAAACACAAGTGTATATGCTGATTTGGGGCTGTAAAGGTACTCATGTCACACCCCAACAGAGGTGAGACGATGAAATCTCGTTGAAATGAGGCCTTCTGAACTTCAAAGGCAAATTGTTGTGCCTTCTGGGAAATGTGGGTGTGAAGACCAGGTATAAACCCGTCCACATCCAGATGATATGGGACTAATGTGCAGTTCAATTTATTAGCCAACTGGGGAGAGATGGCGTCTTCAAAACTACCCATATCGAAAAGGACTACAAACTATTGGCCCTGGGCAAAGCCATAAGCTCGGATGAGGCTCTTCTGAGCAGCATCGCTCTCACCCTCCTGCTTAGCATCAAATACCACGGATGGCATAGGAAATGAGCATTAAACTAATGAATAAATTGATTAACTGATGAATGATCATACTTACTGAAGTTTGGTTGATTGCAAATGATGGTGGTTGATGCTGCTGCGGACTGCTAGCTGGTGACACCTATGACTGGGGAGACTGAGGAGAGCTGCTGATACCTCAAGTGTATGGCCTCCTTTTCCCGTTGGTGCTCGAGTAACATACATTCTCGATCAAGCTCACGTTGGTGTTCTCGAGTGACGTGTTCAGCGTGACGCCGGTCTTCGTCAATCCTGCGTTGGGCTTCCTCATAGTCCCGTCTTTCTGATTTTTCTCTTTTCCTTCGGGCCTCATCCTCTCTCCTTTGTTGTTCCATCTGAAAGAAGAGGGAGATGTGGTCGGGTGCTGCTGGAGGTGTAGAAGGACGTGCTGCTGCTGCCTCCAAGAGTTGGAGATGCTCCATGAGCAGCTGGTTCTGAGCTCTAAGAAGAGCTATGGTGTGTGCTATAGGCGGAAGAACATGGTCTCCTTCGGTGGAGACGTCTTCCGGCTGATGAGTACTCTCTTCTGTAGACATGATGCTGAAGTTGGTGGTCGTGCCAGAACACAATCTAACCATCCAAGGATGCCCCCACGCTAGGATACGGTGTGTGTGGACAATCTAAATCTGATACCAATGTGATATGCAGCGGAAGTCTTTGTATTGGAAGATCCCGTCACACAAATGCTCACACCGTCTTTTGTATCCTGAGTTTCGTGAGTTTAGCAATCCATTTGATACTTCAAACTTTAAAGAGATGAGAGAGAGAGAGATATGAGAACTTTACACCAGATTGGGTCCCGAATTACCCATTGAAGGGCCCCCTATCTCGATAACGAGATAGTATTTGCTTTATTTCTTTAGAGAGAATGACTGTGGACTGTAGATAAGCCAAACGCAAGACCTCGGAGGATCGGAAGCCTGGCTGAACTGTACACGGCTGTAGAAACACCTCGATGAACTGATCTCGAGCCTATGCACTCTTCCCAAGGGCATGAGGAAGGGCTGCACGCCTGAGGCTGAGAAAAGGAGATGGTGGACTGTTCTAAGCTATGTTAGAATGCTGTAAATGCTTATGAATGCTTGGTTACCTTTACCAGAGGGCTGGTGTATGCCTGGATGATGTACTGAAGGCTGGTTACTGATGTAAACTGTTGTAGGACTGAAAAACGCATGGAAGAACTGCTGGAAATCTGCAAACGCAGGGCTGTAGAGCTGTTTTCTGGCGTAGGACTGATGCTGGACTGAAACGCAAGCTACAGGGGCTGCTGCTGGACAGAAACGCAGACTTGAAGGGGCTGAAGATCTGTAAACGCAGCCTATAGGGGACTGAACTGCAGGCAGCTAGTTCACATGCAGAAAACGCAAGTGTATATGCTGATTTGGGGCTGTAAAGGTACTGTATGGCTGCGCTTATTGCTGTAGGAACTGCTGAACTGCATGCGTTGGAGAACCAAGGTTGGCTGAAGCAAACTCAAGCACTCCAAGGGCTGGATGAGACTAGTCTAGTGCTGAAGGCAAGGGAACTCCTAGGGTTGAGGAGGAAAGTTCTTAGCACGCTGAAGACTGAATGAGAAACTAAGCCCTATGCAAGCCTATTTATACTCACTAGAGGCTGGTCAAGCTGGCTGATCATTTATTTAATAAAGTTTATATTTATAAATGACAATAAATGCTAAATAAATACCATAAAATATGGAAAAAATACCAGATAAATCCTAGTAAATTCCTTAAGGCTTCTGAGATGTTCTAAATGATGCATAGGCATATGAATGCATATTATGGAGGATGCAGAGTGCTTTTTGATGCAAACCCTAAGGCTTCTACTGACTCTACATGCATGAATGATTCTCTCCAAGTGGGTTAAGTGAAGGGAGAAGAATTAGGGTTTCATGTGGGAGACATACACAGAGAGAAGAAGGGAGAGAGAGAGAGAGAGAGAGACATGTGGGGATAAGTCAACTCATCAAGTGTGAGTGTGTGACTCCCCTATCACACATGTATATTTGCACTAGTACACATAGTGCACTTAGTACATTAAAAGTACTAAGTGTACTATGTACTATAAAACTTATGGGCTAGTACACACTATAAGGGTGGGCATAATGCCTTTACCCCAACAACCTCCCACTTAAAGGCAAAGTGCCCTTAAATGAAGGAAAAGAAAAAATCAGCATGTACATGATAATATACAAGGCCATATCAAGGCTGAAACTGGCCTCATCCAATGCCCATTAAGTGTCTGCAATGAGCAAATCGCTCTGGAGGCAAACTCTTTGTCAACAGATCAGCCGGGTTGTCATCTGTATGAATCTTGACAAGCTGAATTTGCTTGTTCTCTATCACCTCTCTGATGAAGTGATACTTCACATCCACATGCTTCGTCTTTGCATGAAAAACAGGGTTCTTTGCCAACTGGATGGCACTCTGACTGTCACAATGCAACAATGGAATATTCCCTGTACAACCCAAATCAACCACTAACCGAGATAGCCATAATGCCTCCTTGCAAGCCTCTATGGCTGCAATATACTCAGCCTCTGTAGTAGATAAGGCAGTGCACTTCTGCATCCTGGATATCCATGACACAGCACCTCATGTGAATGTAAACACATAACCGGTAGTAGACTTCCGGTTATCTGGATGACCGGCATAATCCGAATCCGTGTAACCATGCACTAATGCATCCTGTTTGCCAAAGCAAATGCACATATCCTGTGTGCCCTTCAGGTATCTCATGACACCTTTCACTGCTTCCCAATGCTTCTTGCCAGGTTTGGCCATGTATCTAGAAACCACTTCCACTGCAAATGCAATGTCCGGCCTAGTAGCAACCATGGCATACATGAGACTGCCACAAGCTGAAGCATACGGAATCTTGGCCATATCAGCCCTGTCACTATCCGACTGTGGGCTGTCCATAGCACTGAGTTTCACATATGGAGGCAAAGGAGTACTAGTCTTCTTCCCCCCATCCATATTGAACCTCTGCAAAACTTTGCCAATGTATTCCTTCTGAGACAAATACAACACATGCTGATTTCTGTCCCGAAGTATCCGCATACCCAAAATGTGATTTGCATCACCCAAATCCTTCATATCAAAGGTCTGATGCAGCCTCTTCTTCAAGGCATCCATCTCTTTACGAGATTTCCCGGCAATCAACATATCATCAACATACAAGATGAGGATCAATAGACTGCCATCCAAAGCTTTCTTGGTGTATAAGCAGTGATCTATGTCACTCCTCCTGAAATCCTGGGATTTCATGAATGTATCAAATTTATGATACCATTCCCTTGGTGCTTGTTTGAGTCCATAAAGACTCTTTTTCAGCTTGCATACAAGCTTCTCCTTTCCATTCACTGCATAACCCTCTGGCTGTTGCATATATATCTCCTCATGGAGATCACCGTGAAGAAAAGCAGTCTTCACATCCATCTGAATCAAATCCAGATCATCATGAGCAACCAAAGCTAATACAGCTCTAAGTGTGGTCATTTTGACCACTGGAGAGAAGATCTCATCAAAGTCTACACCATATTCCTACTTGAAGCCCTTAGCCACTAACCTGGCTTTGTATCTTGGCTTTGCATCAGGTGCAACTTTGAGCCTGTAAATCCACTTGCATGGCAAAACCTTCTTGCCTGTAGGCAAATGCACCAACTTCCATGTTCCATTTTTGTGCAGAGAATCCATCTCTGACTTCATAGCACGCTCCCAAAGAGCCTTGTCTGCCCTCTGTAAAGCCTCCTTATAACATGAGGGCTCCCCACAGTCAGTGAGCATCAAGTAGTCAACCCCTGGAACAAACCTGTCAGGGATTCTGGAGGGTCTTGTGGACCTCCGTACCCAATGACCATCATTTGCAGGTTGCTGTCCAGCCTGCATATCACCTATTGGTGGCTCCTGTTCCATGCCATAAGGCTGAAAGATCATGCCCGGTATCTCCTCTAACTGTGGGATATCCATAGGGATATCTTCTGCCATCTCTGGCTGTCCATTTGGACCATTTTCAGCACCATTTAAGGGCTGGTTTTGTTGCTGTAATGGTTGATTTACAGCCCTTGGTTGTTGTCCATGATGTCCATCATCATCAAAGATGACTCTGCTAGGCTCCTGTTGCCTTGCAGGCTCCTTATACATGCATGTTTCATCAAAAATGACATCATTGCTGCGTATAATCTTTCTATTCACTGGATCCCAAAGTCTATATCCCATTTCACCTCTATCACCATATCCTAGGAATATGCATTTGTGAGACTTAGGATCAAGTTTGGTGCGTATTTCCCTGCGTATGTGCACGTACGCAACACAACCAAACACTCTCAAGTGCTTGTAGGACGGAGGCTTCCCTGTCCATACTTCCTCTGGCACTTTCCCACCAAGCCTCGTGTTAGGTGACCTGTTTATAAGATGAACGGCTGTCATAACAGCTTCAGCCCAAAAACCATGAGGTAACGCAGCATGTGACAACATAGAACGGACCTTCTCCTGAATGGTCCTGTTCATCCTCTCTGCTGTCCCGTTTTGTGGAGGATCATAAGGAGTAGAGAGCTCTCTCTTGATGCCTTTAGCATCACAAAAGTCCTGAAACTGTTTGGACATATACTCTCCACCATTGTCGGAACGCAAAGCCTTCAGTGTTTTGCCAGTTTGATTCTCAACATGAGCAACAAACTTCTGAAACACTGAGAATGTATCACTCTTTAAACGAAGAGGATAAACCCACACCTTGCGTGTGGCATCATCAATAAAAGACACAAAATATTTTGCCCCTCCCAAAGAAAGCTGAGGCATCTCACATACATCTGTATGCACAAGCTCTAACTGAGCATCTTTCTGTCCAAGAGCTTTCTTGTGGGGGCACTGGAGTTGCCTGCCATATATACAATGCTCACAAAACTGAAAACTTGAGAACTTTAGAGAAGGCAAGTAACCAAAACGAGACAATTGCTTCATTCCTTTGACACTCATGTGTCCCAACCGGCTATGCCACATAGAGATTTCCGGCAGCTTGGTTGCATTTACATTAGCATGGTGACAAACACCAGCATGCATGAAGTAAAGAGTGTCCACCTTAGAGCCTCTGGCAACAACCAGTGAGCCCTTACTAATCTTCCACTTTCCACGACCAAATGTGGTAACATAATCAGCATCATCAAGCTGTCTAGTAGAAAGCAGGTTCTTCTTGATCTCAGGCACATGCTTGACATCATGGAGCATAAGCTGTGAGCCATGTGAAAACACAAGCCTCACATCACCTCTGCCAAGAATCTTGCATGCATGGTTGTCACCCAAATAAACTACTCCTTCATTGCCAGCAGTATACCTGACAAACAAGTCTCTGCAACCTGACATGAAAGGAGGCACCTGAATCAATGATCCATGAGTGCATACCATGACCATCTCCTGCAAGAAGTGAATGGGCATCAAGTGAAGACGTGAATAGGACTTCATCCTCACTGTCACCTGCATGTGACACATTGACTTCTTCAATCTTGACTCCACTTTTGCCCTTTGGCTTTGCATCTTTGGCTTCATCTTTGTCTTTGTCTTTGCCTTTGCCCTTTTCCTTTTGATCATTCTTCCATTTGTAGCATTGCTTTTTGAAGTGTCCCTTCTTGCCACAATAATGGCATTCCAAGACCTTTTTGGAGCAGGACTTGCTCCTTCCCCATTCTTGGCTTTTATCCCTTTGCTGGGATCTCCCACGTGCATTCATTGCATTGGACTTTCCAACAGAGTTGTTCTTCCTGTTCATCTCCTCTTGAAGGAGAGCACCCTCCACATCTGCATATGACAACATAGCATTTGAATTGCTAGTGGCTGTCCTGAATGTGTCCCATCTCTCTGGCAAAGTGCATAAGAGAAAGGTGGCTTTGAACTCATCGTCCATTGCCAACTGTTGATTGATGACCTGGCTGACAACATCATTAAACTCATTTAGATGGGCTGTCATAGACGCCCCTTCCTTCATTTGAAGACCTATGAGTGTCTTCAACCAATACACTTTGCTTGAGGCACTTTGCTGGGCATACAAGTCCTGCAATCTTTGCCACATTCCCCAAGCTGTCTTCTCTTCACGAATGCTGAAAAGTAAAGAGTCTAACACAGACAACATGATGGTAGATCTTGCCAGCTCATCCATATCTTCCCATTCTTCAGCATTAAGAGAAGCGGGCATTACACCCCTTTCTTTGATGGGCTTGTGCTGCTTCTTCTGGAGCAACACATTATAGCACTGGGTTTGCCAAATATCATAATTATGTGAGCCTTCAAGCTTCTTGATGTGAAGCAATGAAGAGCTCTCACCTGTGGTTGCCATACCAATATGCAACCTTTGTCAATGCCTGACTCCCTGCAAGATGTGCAAACACTGCACCAAAGCACATAAAGTGCTCACAGTTGTTCTCCCAAAGTTTATCTCCCACTGCGGAAGCACGAATGCAACTCTCCTCCCACTGTATGTGATAAAATCACCAAAATCTGGTTGCTGCAGATTTATGACAGCACCTTAGATGTGCTCTGTTCCCCTTCCAAGACACTGTACAACAGTGCTAAGTGCTCACCAATGATGTACCAAATCTGTACCGGCAAGTACAGCAGCTGAAAATGAGCCTTTTCCTCACTCAAATCAATGTACAGCCATGCCAAAACTTGTACAAAGTTGTACTAAATCTGTACCAACAAGTACAGCAGCAATAAATGCTCTCCTGGCTGTCCAAATGAGTGAAAATCAGACCTTGACAGTCTCCACCACTGCATACAACAGTCCCGGACAGAAATTGGGCAAAAGCCCCTTGACTGCAAGTGGATTTCTGAGGATTCAAGGCATAAAAGTCTTGCCTGCTGCTTTGCCAAGCTCAACAAGCATAAAATCTTGAAAAGCCCCTTGATTCAAGATCAATTTCTGATCATACATGGTACATTAATGCACATGAAGGCATCCAGAGTCTTCACAATGCTTCCCCCTGGCCACATATACATCCAATACATAAAAGCCCCTTGATTTACAGGCACATTGAGTGCTTGACAGGCATCAACACATTGCCCAAAGCATCAAATGCCAGTGCCTGCATGCAAATCAACCCAATCGGCACAAAAGCCCTTTTATCTGCACTCCAATTTCCTGCAATTTTGCCCCAAATGTGAGATTGCTCACATCATACAGCATGTATGAATGCCCAATGGCACAATTACATCAAAAGCCCCAAATTTTGACATCCAATTTCCTGCAAATTGATCTTGAATGTGACCAATGTCACCCAATGTTGCCAATTTTGCTCAAAAATTGAGCAATTTGGACCTGTACCTGCTCAATTGATGATTGTACCTGCTCAATTGATGATTGGACATGCAAAATTCCAAAATTGAAGCAAATACCTCAGGTAATTTCTAATTTATGTTGCAGAAAGAGGGTGTCGAATTTGCTGCTTCGTGTATTGATGATGCTGCTGCTGTTCTGTGTAGGTCTTGCAGGTTGCAGGTTAAGGCTTCTCCTAGCTGCTTTGCTGAAGTGCTGACTCGTGCTGATGCTGCTGCTGCTTCTGTCCTCCGCCCATTGACATCACCACCTGTATGAATACAGGCACGCAGAGCAGAGGCATGGACGGATCCAAGCGAGCCAAGTCAGGCGTCCTGGGCACTGCCTTCACACACGTGCCTCTGACAGCGTCGTCTGTATGCCTTCCGCTTGATACTAACGCTCACGCCGCTTTTGGTTTCCGGGCGCCAAGTCTTTCGGTGTGGGCGCCTAGGGAGCCCAAACCGCCGCCTTTGGTTTCCGGGCGCCAAGCCCACTGCATGGCTCGACGGCTCAACAGGAGGCGACTACGGCTCAACAGCGCTCAACAGGAGGCAGCTCAACAGCGAGACGATGATGATGATGACCCCGCCGCTCTGGACTCCTCCGGCCTCACCACGTTGCTGCTGCGTACTAAGGCGTCGCAGTGCTGTGCCTTGTAGATGAAGCGTTGCAGCTCTGTTCGTGACGCATACATGCTGCGCACTGCCCTGCACTGGAGATTCAAAGTCTAAGGGTGTAGCAACATGGGAACGCACAATCAAATTAGAGGAATCCTGAAACCCTAAAACACTGCCAGGCTCTGATACCAGTTGAAGGGAGAAGAATTAGGGTTTCATGTGGGAGACATACACAGAGAGAAGAAGGGAGAGAGAGAGAGAGAGAGAGACATGTGGGGATAAGTCAACTCATCAAGTGTGAGTGTGTGACTCCCCTATCACACATGTATATTTGCACTAGTACACAGTGCACTTAGTACATTAAAAGTACTAAGTGTACTATGTACTATAAAACTTATGGGCTAGTACACACTATAAGGGTGGGCATAATGCCTTTACCCCAACATTAAGGGACTTGACTTACTGACTGACCCGCTAAGGTTGAGGAATGACCTACGTAGCTCGTGCCTGACTTATCCTGGACTGAGGATGTACAATGGGGTCACGGCGTACGACAATTATCATCCTACTGGGTTCTAATAATGTACAACTGTTGCACTGCTGATGATGAGCCATCTGGAATGATGTCATTGATTCTGCGTATCTGGTATGGTATTGGATGCCAGATCATTGTGTAGATAGTTAGGGTTTGCATATAGGAAAGGGGCCAGCCCATAGGGCTACCCCAAGTACTTGTGTGGGCATGGGGACAGTGTAAAACCAACCCACATGAGGCCAGGAAGGCCCTGGCTATAGCCACCAGCCATGAATAGGCCATGGAGGGGCTGTAGGACAGCCCTAGGGGCAGGCCAGGGGTAGCATACAGGTTGTCCAACCTTTTTTATGGCTATAAGGGCAAGTATGAGGCAGCCCATACAGGCTGCCCAGTCTCCAAACAGCATGCATACAATGCCCAAGCCTGTTAGAAAATAGGCGCCTAATGCCCAGCCAGCCATGAGAGCATGCGCAGCATTTAAGAGGATTTTTCTAGCATTTATTGCTATTTATCAGTCGTGGGCTGAATTTCTGCCAGCTGACTGGAATTAGAGCTGGCCGACTGCCTTTATGGGTAGTATAAATACCAAGAGCCCAAGTCTTTTGTGTTATCTCATAATTCACCAAGAGCTAGGCTAATCAAAGGGCCAGGACCGCCAAGGATTTGCTAATGCAAAGGGGTGAAGGACTGCAGGTCAAGGGCAAAGTTATCTCAGCCAAGAAAGGTCAAGTTTTCTGTATTTTCTTTTCAGATTTGCATCATTCTGATAAAGCAAATACACCATTCGTGGTGGGGGCCCTACAGAGGGTATTCGGGACCCAATACTGTGTCCTCTCCTCTCTCCCTCTCTCTCTCTATTTTCTGCACATCTTCATTCAGTTTGTGCGTTAATTCCGTCACGAAAAGTGTGCTGATTTCTGAGCATTTGTCACATGCACTCTGCACTCAGTGCATGGTGACAAGAGGAAGACTCACAGCACGGACTG
The DNA here is from genome assembly GCF_041138505.1 of Cibotium barometz. Taxonomy (NCBI): domain Eukaryota; kingdom Viridiplantae; phylum Streptophyta; class Polypodiopsida; order Cyatheales; family Cibotiaceae; genus Cibotium; species Cibotium barometz. The sequence continues at coordinate 42,572,758 of NC_141071.1, read as the reverse complement.
GCAGTGTTTCATGTGCAAGACGATGCACACCTGACCTTGGACTCATGTGCAAGACAATGCACACCTGACCTCGGACGACCAGGATGGAACCCTGGCTGACACGTCCCAGACTGGGCTCACATGGGACCAGTTTACCATCCCAAGTCCTGTCCTGCACCTTCTGTACAGATATGTCTACGTGGCATCCAAGTGCGAGATGCACGTGACACTACATCTACAGTACCAAATGTGCGTGCTGTGAACCGGCACCAAGTGTACGTGTTTGAGTATCTACTATTTACACCGGGTATGAGTACCTGCTTATGTACTCGTACCAGGGAGGCTTGAACCACGGTCTCAGCGAGGATGTGAGTCAGGCTCTAGTATGAGAGTGCTTGTTTGTGCATGGTGTTGGAATGACAGTTTCGCGTTCACTTCCCTCTAGGTGTATGAGACTAGTGGCCAGGCTATTTACACTCATTCGACGAGTTTGACATCGACAAACTACTCCGACACACTTCTGTTTGGGTAACTTGTCTTCATACTTGCATTGCATTGGATCATCTGACTGGCAAGCCCTTGGAACTTTGTACTGGAGGCCACAAAGGCCGAGTCTATGGTGGCACACACTATGGATTCTATGGCGAAGGAATTGGGTATGAATCCTCGAGTGCTAGCCCGCAACTTCAACTACACTGGAGATTTGGTGAAAGGCAATGCAAGGGAACTTTGTGTGAAAGAACCTCCGCTTGGGGAGACAGGTAATGCTATGTCATGCAGGGTCAAGTCTTATGTGCACAAAGATAAGGCTTCCGTGACTTCCAGGCAAGCCTCCACCTTGCATGGGTCGAGAAAAGAAAAGGATGTATACGGCAAAGAGAGGGGCAAAGAGGATGTTAATGTACATGTGATGCATGCTCCCCATGGGGAAAGTGATAGGCATGTTAGCCACCGCGGTTTGCCTATGGAATTGGCTAGAGATGAGCCCCGCCATGGGCTGGAAGTTATGCATAATGTGGGGACAGCCAAAGCTGATTATGTACCACATGCCATTGATGCTACCAAGTATACCCATGGTGAACGAGTCTCATGGAGGGATCCTTATGTGAATGCAAGCATTGGGAGGTCGCCTTTGCACAGGTCACCGTTGCATAGAGCACATGCCTCCGTGTCGCATGTTTCTTGTTAGGGTTTGATGCATGCTTGCCCCATTGGATAAGGGGAAGAGAAAGCTCGAAGATGAGGGTCATCATGCCAAGAGGCTTAAAGAATTTAAAGCAGGTGACAAATCTGTAAAGTTTGAAGCCTATCATGGTGATTATGATGCAAGCAAGGCAATGGCTTTTGTAGCCCAGTTTGACATTGCCTTCAGCGAGCGATGAGAAATTCTTTGAGAAATCCAAGATTCACCATGTAAGCATGTTTCTAAAGGGCTTGGCTGCCCATTGGTGGATCACGGAAAAGCTCTCTGGTAGTCCCGTTCAGACCTCCTCAGCTGATCGCCGCCTCCTAAGGCTGGCTGTGGACATTGCGGAGCGTTACAAGGAGTTCGAAGTATGTGCCTAAGTGTTTAATTGCATCAATAGTCGTGTGTGAAATACTCGGATTAGTTACAATATCCACACTTGATTAATAGGAGGGGTGTAGTGTTTTTGATTGCCAACACATTACACACTGCAATCATAACTTAATATGATTAAAATGGTTTTTTTTTTCACACTTACCATGTGCAAGATTCACAGGATTCTAAAACACCCTTATATAGGTAGAGAGAGAAGCAAGTCGGCCAGCCCTTTACCTGGCCAACTGGAGATATTTGGACAAATCTTTATAAAAACCCCTTTTATTGGGTGATTTTGCTGGCCAGCCATTGCTCCGTTTTCTTGGCCATTTGTTCACCCATTTGGGTTGTCCTGGCATAATGCTTGGGACACATGTACATCATCGTAGCTTGCAAGTGGGTCATATCTGGCTTGTATGAGACTTGCATAGAGAGACTGACATTGACTAGACCCTAGACCTAGATGGCGTGCGGTGACGAGTCCCTGGACAAGGGCTCACAAAATGCATAGTGCCCATCCCAAATGAGTCCGAAGTGTACTAATTAGCTAGAATGTCTACGTGGGACCCTAGTACAACAAGTGTGCACATGACATCCCCTCCTGCTTAAATTGATGGCAAGATTTGCATTGCCTCCAAGTAGTCCACCAGCAACACTCGGTACTCCTTGAAGAAATCTTAGTCCAACCAAATGGCTTCATGTGTTTCTTGGTTCTTGAACTTCGTCCAAAACAGGCACTTCTTGTGACTGGTGCCATGTTTGAAACAATGCATAATAACTTGTTCTTGCTCCAAGACTTTTATCTCGTCAATGATGTCTGACCATTGCTCATACAGGACGTCCCATATATTGCTTTAGATAATTGTCATGAAATACTAGATGCAGAATCGGAGTTTCATGTTGACATCGTTGATCTTCTTTTCTATCAAGAAGGGACCAAAGCTTCTGAAGGACAACTTAGGGCATCACTTGCCCACTTGCTTGATTCATTGCTTCATAATTGTCAAATAGACCCAATCTCCTTCAGAGAACTTGATGTCCTTTCGATGCTTGCTTTCATGTCTTGTGTAGGCTTCTTGAGCTTTAGCCAACCGCAGTTTGACAAACTCCAAGATCTCCTTTTAGACTCAATCACCTTTTGGCATCGAGAACTTTTAAAATAGTCCTAGTCATCAAAGAATGAAAGGGCCTCTCCAATGTCACCTTGTAAGGTGTCTTGCCAATTAAGGATGAAAAAGTCATTCAACACCGCTTGATCTAATGATAAAAATTGCACCCACTTACCTTGATGGTCATTGACATAGCATTTGAGAACGTTGAAAGCCAATTGATGAATCTGTGTTTGTTCTGTGGGTGAAATGCACTTGAAAGCTGCAATTTAGTACCAAAGTTATTGAATAGAGCTCACCAAAATGTGAGGTAAATTTAGCATCTTTATCTGAAACAATAGTCCTAGGCAATCCACAAAAGTCCATAATGATATATTGGAAAGGGCTATTTGAAATTGGCACTGGTTGCAAGAGTCCTACTTGTATTTTCACCTTTTGACAAATCGGATAATGTGCGACATATGTAAACACTTCTCTCCGTAGCTTAGGCCAATAAAAATGCCTCGCTAATTTCTCCAAAGTGTTGTTCATGCCTTGATTACCACCAATGATGACATCATGCATGGCATGGAGAAGGACAACCCTATACAAGAGTCAATCATTGTGAATTGTGAATAGACTTTAGTGGCTTCAAGCGCCCGTGCCCATTCCGTATTGAATTCCTCTGAATCCACGTACTTATGTTACATGTCGTGTAGACCAAGCCCCTCAAAGCTTAACAAGGTAGGGTGGATGGTGTAACTGGATTAGACATCCCTACAATGTTCTCAATCATCTTGCGAAACTTGGGGAAGATTTGATCCCAACGAGCCTGGCGATCGCTTTACTGGGCACTCGACATGGTTTGAAGCCATTTAAGTATCTGATGGTTTGCGGAAACCATGAATTTGCACCCATATATTGAATTACAGCTAGGGGCTCTTTATCATAAATTGTTCTCTACATTGGGTTCAGTATATGGTAAGCCGTGTTGTGTGTGTACTTGGTCAACATAGTGTGTAAAGTGTATGTCTGTGTGAACCCACTGTTATGAGTGAGGTTGTGTGTCTGTGTGTGAACCACCTCTATCAAATAATATCTAGATATTTGTGCACTATGACATAAGCAGTGATGCTAGGAGGACAACCTTTGTAACCCATAAAGGTGCATGTACTTCATTGAAGAAATATATCAATAGTCACATCATTGAGTTTACTTCTCTCTCTAACCCTCCCTCCTTCATTGTTTGCTGTTTACACTCCATAGACATGTATCTCTTTGACCCTCCATAGCTGCAGCTACTGTCCAGCTCCACCATATGTCTATTTCTAGGTGTCTTTGTCCAAAGTTGGATACATGCATGTCGTGCATGTACAGGAGGAGAAAGAACACCTTTGTCTAAGGTCATAATTATTGTATTCCTCTTGAATAACAGTTGTAATATTCACTTTTTCTAATTTTTGTGTCTTCCTCACGTATTCCAAGATGTAGCCTGCAAGTGTTGAAGTGCTAATTAGGATAGGATTAGTATAAGTGCTTCAATAGTTGCTCCCGATTTTGTCACACTTAGGTTCAGAGAATCAAGTCTTCCAATGTCATTCTTTTCCTCTCTTCCTTTTCTCTGTATATTTTCAGTTACATGGTTTGAAGATTTACACGTCTGTTATTGCTATTCTAACATTGGTTCTAGTCTGTCATCTCCATGTTGTGGGCTTGGTGACGAATCTGTTGCATGACATCTCATCTTTGCCATGTTTTGTTATACAGGAAAATTTTAGTCACTTGGATCCAAAAAAAGAAATAAATGAGATACCACAGATTGAGAAAACCTTTGGGTTGAAGGGACAGTTGTCCACGGTAGCTACACAGCATTGTGACAAAGAAAATATGATGCAGCTTTGCTCCAAAACTTCAGCAAGCTATGAATCTCCAGGCGGGGGGTACAACAGGTGTGTTTGGTTTACCTGCTTACCATTTCTTTTGAGTGCTCATCATTTTCCTGGAGTACTCATAATTTTCCAGTGAAATATACAGCCTGGTGTTTACGAGACTATGCCAAGAAGGGCTCTTAAGAGAGGCATTGCAGGTCTTGGACAAAGTCCAGCCTTCAACTCAGATGTACGCTTGTCTTCTGCGAGAGTGCGCCAAAAGGAAGTCTTTGAAAGACGGAAAAGAAGTGCATGAGCACATCATCAGAAGTGGATTAGAGTCGGATATTTTGATTAAGAACATCCTCGTTGATTTGTATGGGAAATGTGGGAGTGTCTTTGTTGCAAGGCAACTATTCAATAACATGGCTGAACGAAACGTTTTTTCATGGACAGCAATCATCTCAGGGCATGCAACTTCTGGGCAAAATGAGGAGGCTATTTTTCTATACAAAGAAATGCAACAAGAGGGTGTGGTCCCTGACAAGGTCACATTTGTCATAGTTCTTAAAGCATGCACAAGCATGGCAAACCTGGAATTGGGAAGGCAGGTCCATGCACACACAGTTAGATGTGGATTGGAATCTGATATATTTGTTGAGAATGCTCTAGTGGACATGTATGCTAAATCTGGGAGCATGCGGGAGGCACACAGAGTCTTTCATGGAATGGATGTACGAGATGCATTTTCGTGGACGGCAATGATTGTGGGATACTCTGAACAAGGGCACTTTGAGGATGCCTTTACTTTGTTTAAGAGAATGCAACTTGAAGGCATGATGCCTGATAGGGTCATTCTTCTTTGCATCCTTAAAGCATGCATCAGAACATCAGCCTTTGACCAAGGCAGGTGGTTACATGCTGTTGTTATCAGGTATGATCTTGAGTCGGATTTATATGTAGCAAGCACGCTTGTTGATATGTATGCTACTTGTGGCAGTATCATGGATGCATGCCGGATATTTAATAAAATGGGTAAACAGGATGTAATCTCATGGAATGTGATGATTGCAGGCTATGCCAATCATGGATTTGGAGAAGAGGCTATGTTCATGTTTGAGAAAATGCAAGAAGAAGGCTTGAAGCCGGATATTGTCAGCTTTATTGGTCTGCTGAAATCATGCACAGCCATGCAAGCCTCAGATCAAGGACAGCACATCCATGCCCAGATCATAGAACATGGATTTGAACTGGATTTGTTTTTGCAGAGCACCCTCGTTGACATGTACACTAAATGCAGCTGCATGGAGGGGGCCTATCAAGTATTCAACAAGATGAATGTGCGCAATGTGATTGCTTGGACGGCAATAATCACAGGGCATGTTCAGCAGGGGTGTTCCGAAGATGCAGTCTCTCTCTTTGAACAAATGGTCCAGGAAGATATTGACCCAGATGAGGTTGCTTTCTTGAGCCTTCTCAAAGCATGCACTAGCTTGGTAGCAGTGGAAAAGGTTCACATGCTCATCAGGAGAAGTCATTTCGAGTCAAGTACTGCAGTAGGGAATAAACTTGTTGATGTTTATGGGAAACTTGGTAGTTTAGAGGCTGCTTATGAGGCATTTAACAATTTACTTGAACGTGACGTGGTCTCTTGGAATGGGATCATATCAGGGTATGCTGAGCATGGCCTTGCTGAAGGAGCCTTCAAAGCATTCGATAGAATGCAAAGAGAAGGGGTAAAGCCGGATCGAATGACCCTTGTTAGCATTATAAAAGCTTGCACTGATTCTGGCACATCAAAATGGTGCGAACAGATCCATGCCTTAGTCATTGAAAGGGGTTTTTACTCTGATGCGTTTGTGGGGAGCAGACTCATCAATATGTATATTAAATTCGGAAGCTTAGATCATGCACAAGGAGTGTTTGACAGTATTTGCGATCGTGATACTGTGTTGTGGACAGGGATGATTACAGGTTATTGTCAGCATGGGCATACCAAGGAGGCACTTGAATTGTTTGAGAAAATGCAACAGGAAGGCTTAAGACCAGAAAAGTCCACCTTTGTCAGTGTTTTGAAAGCATGTACAAGTTTAGAGATGGGCAAGCAGATCCATGCCTCCATAAATAGTAGTAGTTTAAAGTGTAATGTAGTTGTGGGTAACAGCCTTATTGACATGTATGCCAAATGTGGAAGCATACATGATGCACATGAAGTATTCAACAATATGGAGGAACGAGATGTGGTCTCTTGGACTGTTATTATTGATAATTATACACAGTATGGGCTAGGTGATCAAGCTATCGTATTATTTGAACAGATGAGCACTGCAGAGGTTAAGCCAGATGAGGTTACTTTTGCTAGCGTTCTAAAAGCGTGCACTAGAGTTTCAGCCCTTGATAAGGGCAAGGAGGTACACATGCTTATCATAGAGAGTGGATTTGAGCTGGACGGATTTGTGAAGACTGCTCTTGTTGACATGTATGCCAACTGTGGCAGCATAGGTGACGCGTGTCGAATGTTTAACAAGATGGATGATCGAAATTTGGTGGTGCCATGGAATGCGATGATTGCAGGGTATGCGCAGCATGGCAAGGGTATGGAAGCTGTCATGTTGTTTGAACAAATGCAACAGGAAAGGATCAGGCCAACTGACATTACCTTCATAAGTGTCCTCTCTGGATGCAGCCATGCAGGCCTTCTGGATGAGGGTCGCCAATACTACAAGTTAATGAGAGAAGCTTCGGGTATCACCCCCACAATGGAACACTATGCTTGCATGGTGGATCTATTTTACCGTTCAGGACACTTGGAAGAAGCAGAGGAGTTGATTGAAAGTATGCCTTTGCAACCTACAGAGGTGGTCTGGAGGACTTTGCTTAGAGCCTGCCAAGTTACTGGTAATGTAGATCGAGCAAAACGTGCTGTTGGATGGGTCCTTAAGCTCAATTCACAAGATTTTGCGTCACATGTGCTACTAGCAAATATCTGTTTGGCACCAGAGCAGGTAGGCAAGGAGGTGACGATGCATGAGGACTTTTTGGCAAGCAGCTGTATCCAGTGAACAGTCTCCTAACCATCTGACTTTGGGTCCAAATGTGGTCAATGAGGCCTGCCATCTGGCTTGGGCTCATCATGGAGAGTCACAATGCCACCAACAAAGGATGCCTAACAACCTTTGCCACTTAAACCAGGTTTGTGAATTCACAGAAAGTGCAGCATCCTAAGAGCTGCCAGTACACACATTATATCATGTTGTACACTGTAGCAAAGAGATTAGATGTAAAATAGACCTATCTTTTATTACCCAGGTGGGCTTTCTTAGAAGTGGAGGCCCCGGGCATATAAGCTGTGTGTCACTCTTCAGTTGATTGTCACTATAACCTTGCCACGCCACTCAATATGCATGTGCCCTCAACCAAGAGGTCTGTAACACAGGATTATGAAAGAAATTATACACAATCTTTTAAAAAAGTCTTCTTAAGCAAATAGATTTGAGCATTATGAGTGGTACGATGAATTTGATAGTTCAATCCATTAAATATCACATAATATTTTTGGAGGAGACTAAGGTTGACGCTTTAAAAAACACTACCATAGCACATATATATACTATGTTGGTGTTTTTTAAAGCGTCACCTCCTCTAATGACCAAACCATTATTGATATCTTCATGTTTAAGCTTGTGGATGAATCGATCAAGCAATTGATTGTTGGAGAAGCACTCATATAGAGCACAAGAAGAGTTCAAATGCTTGAGACGACTAATAAAATCTCTCACTGACTATCGTTTTCTCTCTCAGCTTTACAAGGAGCTGTGTCGTGGGTGAGCACCCGGCAGTTTCCAGCATTGGATGGTGGTGAAATGTGGTCAAACGGTTAGGAGACGGCTTATGTAAACTTGGTACTCTACCAAGTAGGATGCATGTGATCGTATTAGTGAGTGTTGGCTAGCTAGGCAGGGGTAGGGATAATAGTCCAACGATAAAGCTTCCAACTTTGTTGACTAGGACGTGAGTTATTCGAGCTCACTTCTCTCTCACTTTACCAAGAGGTGGGTTAAAAAAAGTGCGAGTAAATCATCACAATTTTTTTGTTAAAAGGTACCTTAGGCTAAGGTATCTTCTCTTCAATTCCAGCTTAACACCCTTCTGTTTCATCTCATGTCACTCTACTCACTTGATTCCAATGTAATGATTATTTCTTAGAAACAACAATGAGATAGAAACGAGAGTGAAAGAAAAGACCACTTCATGACACATGGCACTACACAAAGAGAATGTATGTAAGAGGACAAACAAACATCTGCAAGAAAATATAGAGAAAATCTTAGCTTTCTATTTTTAACTGACTAAGTATAAGAGAGATAGTAGCGGAAGTAGGATCAATACAATACAAAGCACTGAATTGCAAAAAGAAGTGGAGAGTAAATAATATTACTGCTTACAGACTTTAATTATAAATTGATGATTATTCGTCCACCTGTATGCTCTGGGTAAGGAGCTTTAATGGTGATCTAGACAGACTATGGATGAAGGATGTCTTGCTTACAAGAGTGCTTGAACACAATGAACTAAGGTTGCTAAACTAGTCTATATATAGTACCCAGGGTCAACATGGTTGTGGGTCATCAGCCAATCCATGACTTCATCCAAAATGACTAACCGACCAATTAATGCATTTATAAAAAAATAACGAATAAATGCACTGCAAAGAAAACATTTAGATAGTGAAACTAGATTTACAAGGAGAAATTATCTTTGGATATTGCAACAATGCTACCATAATGTATGTTGAGTAAACCACTATCTTTATTAAAATCTAACTCACATAGTAGAGCTACTCACCATTGGAGTGGATGAGAGATCTCTAACACAAAGATAAGATTATACTTAGCAATGTTAATCATAAACATAAAGCAAATAGATTAAAGCTAAGCATGCATAAGCACAAGTGAAAAAAGCATAGATGAGACTTGACATTCGACAATGAAATCACAACTTTCTCATTAATTAATTGTTAGAAGTGCATAATTATATAGGCTCACCAAGAGCTCTTCCATGACTCAAGCAATGATGTTAAGGGCATTCCACCTAGTTCTATCTACGTCTATCCTACGAAGGGAAACAACCTTAGACATCATGTCTATATGAAATGCTAAGGCCCAATGTCACCTAGACTAATGTGCATATGCACACATGGATGCAAGATCACATAGATCTTTCAACTGCCTCTCTTGACCTAAGCATTCATATCAACAACAATAAGTGTTTGATCAAGGACTCACAAAGAAAAAAATGCCCATTGGCTATAAATGATTAAATTATAAAACTGTTTGTTAGTCATGAACTCTATGGTCAAGTGGGGACACCCATGCGATCATTGCTTTCACATAGGAATGTGGGTGATGCCATTATTTTAATTCCATATGCGAAGTATGTAGATTGGGTCAGTATTTGTGTATGGATTTGTGTATGGGATGCACATTTTATTTATATTATTTTTCAAGATTAATATGTTTAATCAGCTATGTGCACTGGTATAATATAGTCAGGATTAATGTGTTTAATTAGCTCTATATGCTGACTAATATTATTTTGGTATAGGCGATAATAGAGTGCCGGACTATGCGTTAGTCTCACAGGTGGGGGACATGTGTTAGACCATAATGAGATATCTTGGAAGATATGTGATCACCTCTTAGGAATTTATATTTTTGAAGGCCTTAGTCTCAAACCTTTTTATATACCAATTAGTATTTTATGCTTTTGTTAGGCCCAAGACTCGCTTGTTATATTTTTTGGAAAGAGATTGTACAGACTCAAAAAGATATCAGGCTTTATTTTTGGAGTATATTTTTGTAGAAGCAAACATCAATATATTTAAATATAGGTGAGCGGTACGAGGGGCCACACTCACCCAGGGGAGATTGAAACCAACCATGTGTCGGGTGACCTCTTCTCTATTTTCAAGCTTTCATGATTTATGCTATTTTGTTAAATTGTTTACGTAAGGTTTTGGTGTTCAATTTGTGCAAGTCTATGTTCTATTAATTTTTGTATTTGAGTTTGAGTAAATCTTCTCCAAGTGTCATAAGATCCTGACAGTGGTATCAGAGCTTGGAGACTACTCAAAGAGAAGAATTCTTGGAGAAAAAAAAATGAAGGTAAAAATTTATTTAAAGCTTTTTGGAGTAAGGAAGATTACTCAAATTATTTTTGAGGAAGTATAAAGCTTGATCAAATCAAAAGGAAATATTATGGGAAAACGAAAGGCCTGTAAAAAGCCTGAAAAGATACAAGGGCTTTGGACAAAGAGAGGGATTCATTCAAAAATCTAAAGGGAAAAGGAGGCAAAAGTAAAGAGACCTTTGGGCAAAGATTCAATGGTTTATGGGAAATTTAAAGATTCAATGGTTTATGGGAAATTTATGGGCCATCGGAATAAGATTTGGATCAAGGGATGAGATTTTAAGCCACCTTTTGTGCTACGCTTATGGTCAAGCTTAAGCTTAAGCAAAGATTAATAACCCTACCATATAGCTTCTATAGCTACTAAGACTATAAGCTATACTAAATAGCTTCTTTATTAAGCTTTATCGTAAAGCCTTCAACCATTCAACCATTCAACCATTCAACCCTTCAAAAACCAAGCTTCCCTCTCAAGACAATTAAAGGCTACAAATACCTCTTTTCACTTGAATTTCAAAATCTGCACCAATAAATAGAGAATTTTTAATTTTTAATTTTTTCTTTGGTCAAAGATGGAGATAGAGGGAGTTTCCATGCCACAAATTTATCTTCGCCTCAACTCTCCTATTTCTAAAATTTGGGACAAAAACAAGTGTTCCAGGCTTCCACTTGCATACATCAAAGTTTGCCATATTGACAAACCAATTGAACGGGCTTCTTCAACAACTTTTTCGAGATTCCTCCAAGCTCAAAAAGCCACTTACGGATTTATTTTACACTTGGAGGTTGATTCTTGCTCGCTCAAGAATTGGTTCAACACTCGACTTTCAACAAATTAAAGCAAGGCCGTAAGTATTATTCCATACATATATTGTTTGCTTTGCTTATCTCAAATACTATAATTTTTTACAATTTTATTGTCTTCTTAATTTTGCATCAACCTCCAACAATTATGGAGCAACTTCAATATATTCAAGCTCAACTTAACCAAGAAAGAGCTAAAAGAATAGAGTTGGAACAAATAGTCAATAGTAAGAAACGTGAACGAAGTGCTGAGCCTCAACTTGACATCTGCCATACCATCCAAGAGAATTTTCGTAAGCAAGAAGAACGAAAAGGTAAGAATATTAGTCGAAAAATATTCACCTTTCAAAATTATGATGGTAAGAAGGAACCAAAGATTGTATTATCATGGCTTAGCCAACTTGATGACTACTTTGCTAGGGAAGAATTTTCTGAGAAAGACAAATGTGCTACCAACCATTTGGTTGAAAGTGCATCTCTATGGTGGAACACCATCAAGTAAGGATGAGATAGACCAAGGACTTGGAAAGAATTTCAAAAGCTCATCAAACAAAATTTTCTTCCACCTCAATACAAAGCTAGGGTGCGTTAACAATGGGATATTCTATGCCAACTTGATAAAGAAATTGTGCAGATGTATGTGCATAAATTTTGGCAAACACTTATCCAACTCAAGCCATCGAGAGAGTGCGATTGAGGGATCAAAAGCAAAAATTCATTGCCGGATTGAAGCCTACACTTAGGGCAGAGATCAACATGTTTCAACCACACTCTCTATCCACGGTATCTCTTTGGCCCATAATTATGAGCGAAAGAATGGAGCACCAAGGGAGAACAAACCACCACAAGAGTATCATACTAACAAATTTAAAAAGTTTGTTCCTTTTCGTAAGTTTGATAGGAATACCAATGCAAATAGAAGCATAGCTTCTAACAATGACAAACGAGGTGCCAACAACAACAATAAGAAGAGTGAAGATGTGAAGACAAAGTAGGTTTCCGTACCTAAAATTACAAGATGCTATAATTGGGGACAATGAGGACACATTGCAATCAATTGCGAGGAGCATAAGAAGCAACCCACCGCTTGAGTCAACATGATTGATGGTGAAGACGATGAGGACGACAACAAATTTTCTCTCGAGCAAGAGGGTGATTCCAAACAAGAAGATGAATACGATGATCTAGGTATGCCTAAACTCATCGAAAAGAAAATCTCTCCTCATATGCTTGTTAAAATGAAAGGTACAATTAAGAGCTAGGAAGTAAGTATATTGCATGATGATGGTAGTACACGATTTTATTTCCGAAAAGCTTGTGCATGATCTTAAATTAGATGTTGTTCCTTCTAAGTATAAGATTAAAACTACATTCCAAGGAACTAAATACCATTGCACTAGGGAAGTGAAAGATGTTGTATTATCCATTGCACCTTACGAGCAACCCCACACATTTGGGTGAAAGCATGGTTAGGTGGTATCAAAATTCTACTATTTCAGTAGTTCTAGAAAAGTGGTTTAGGATCCTTGAAAACCCCAAGTAGAAATCCAAAAAACCCAAAAAGAAGGTAATAACTACGCACGTTTTGGCCGTTTCAGGTAATCATGAAACCATACCAAGGTTCACTTTGTGCCACTTTTTCATGATACCTTCGAATTTGCACGCGCGAGCAACTCGATCCATCAAGTTTCTCAAACCCTTAATCGCCTTCTTCAACTTCAACATTGCCTCTTCAACTCAGTTCCCCCACAACAGCACCACCATGTGAGGACCCCAACCAAGAAGAACAATCCTGAATCCTCTGTTGTACAACCCCCAAAACTAGGCATTGCTTCTTCAACTAAGTTCCCTCATAGCAACATCGCCATGTGAGGACTCCAACCAACCAAGAAGAAAAATCCTGAATCCTCTGCTATATACAAGCCCCAAAACCAGGTATTTCCTTTGTTAACATAGAATCCTCAAGGTCGTGGTGATGCATGTTTATAGTTTTGATGTTTTCTGACTCATGTATGTTAAAGGTCTTAATTTTTTTTGGCTTCTAGGCTGATGTCTTTTGGTTTTTCCTTTAGGGGGCTGGTAAGAGGACGACAAAGGATTATGAATATCCTCGTTTGGCCAAATTTTGCTAAACAGCTAAAGAATTGCATTCAGAATACAGGTTGAGCTTGTTAGGCAAGCTCCCCCAATAGCTTTTTAGTATTGAAGACAAAGACTGGCTAACAGTCTTCAATGTCGGTCACAAAAAGAACACAAAGCTGTTTCTGAATGTTGTACCAGAAGGTGTACCAGGTACTCCCCAACAATGGTGAGCTACCAACAAAGTTTGCGAGGTGCTTTTTGTGTATGAGCGATGTCCTGCAGCCTACAAAAATCCAGATGAACATACAATAGCGTGGGCACTGTTTGGGGGGAATTTTTTGAGGAATGTGAGCTCATCATGTGGAGGGATTGATCCAAAAATTGACAACAACTGGAGGAAGTTCAATGGCCCTTCGTGTACTTCTAGGAGTGCATCCTCAGAGAAGGGTTCTTCGAAGGTCAATGGCCCTCCATGTAGTGCTAGGAGTGCAGCCTTAGAGAAGGGTACTTCGAGGGGGGGGGGGGGGGGGGGGGGCTTCTATGAGTGTAGACATCAAACCGCTTCGGGCATTGGCTACTTCCAAGATAATTCAGTAGGCAAACATGATCCACCAGAGAGCAAAAGCAACTATGTTGGAGAAAGCACAAATTTTGAGCCTTCGAAAAGTTGATTATGAGAGCAAGAGACAACATATTCATAATCCTTTGCCGTCCTCTTACCAGCCAAGAAGGTACAAGAATATTAAAAAAGACTAGTATATTGTGCCAAGAAGGAGCCTCGACTACGGCACAAATGTTCATGGCTAAGCTGAACATCTTGAAAACACAGCTTAAAAAAATAAGAGCAATGCCTTCTCTCGACATTGTGCAAATAGAGTGCGTGCAAGGACAAATCGAAGCATGTGAGAAAGGGTTATCCTTCTGTGGCGTGGATCCACATACATTATCTAGCAACAAAGACACGTTTCAAGAATTACAGGTAACAAAATTATAAGTTTCTCACTGAAAATCTTTGTCTACGTTAATAAGTACTTTTTAAGTGTTTTAAATCACTTTAGAAGTTTGATAAAATAAATTTAAAGTTACTAAAAGAAATTCACTGTGTCACAGAAGCACGTTACAGAGCCCAACACACTTTTGTAGTGCTCAAAAGTATTTTTGTAGTACCCAAAGCACTTTTTATATTTAGGATCCTGGAAAGCACTTTTAAATAGTCCAAAAGTCCTTTTATAGTGTCCAAATGTATTTTTTATTATGTTTAGGATGATGAAAATCACTTTTCACTTTTGGGGAGCCCAAAAGCACTTTTTATGATGGAAAGCACTTTTCATTTTTAGGGAGCCCAAAAGTACTTTTTATTGTCTTTAGGATCTTGAAAAACACTTTTGTAGAGCCCAAAAGTCCTTTTGTAGTGCTCAAAGCACTTTTTTAATATCTTTAGGATATTGGAAAGCACTTTTGTAGTGCCCAAAGCACTTTTTATTCTATTTAAGATTTTGGAAAGCACTTTTGTAGAGCCCAAAAGTCAATTTGTTTGTGCCCAAAGCACTTTTTTATCTTTAGGATATTGGAAAGCACTTTTGTAGTGCCCAAAGTACTTTTTATTATCTTTAGGATATTAGAAGGCACTTTTGTAGTGCACAAAGCACTTTTTATTTTGTTTAAGATCTTGGAAAGCACTTTTGTTGAGCCCATAGCACTTTTGTAGGAACTAAAGCACTTTTGTAGTGGGCCAAAGCACTTAAGATCTTTAAAAAGGTGTCTAAAACTGCCTAGCAAGTGGTTACTTTGTGGTCTTGGATTGCTTCGTACTTAGTCTTTTCATGATAATGATGTTGTTTTTGAAAATACTAGTTTTAGTAAATGATATTCTCCTTGTAGGTAAGATACGAAAAGGCCTTGACTAAAGAGAAGTTGGCAAACTGCCACTTTGAATTTATGGAGGCCTTAGTTCAGTAGCTTAGGGGTTGTAAATGTATATATTGTGCTGAAATCACCCTACACCACAAAATGTAGAGGCTTGTGACTTCAGCACAATATATCTAGATGGGAATTTTGTTGGTTTTGGTTTAGCGATGGAGGCAAAGGATGTGGTTGGGATGTACATGCTTGTATATAGACACTGATACCAGCCTCTATGTTTTGCTAGTACATGTGCCACTAGGCAGACTTGTGTGGTGCTGAAGTGGCAGATGTCGTTCTACATCAAGCAAAGGATGATGCTACACATGAGGATCTTGCTAAAACGAAGCAAGTGGTAGGTGAAGGGCAAGAGGACACTCGCACGAAAGAAGGTGCAGATAAAGAGGGGAAAAATATAGAAAAGGATTTTGGATCTCCCACAAGTTTAGATGAACTAGACTGCACACTGAGACAGATGGCTTCCAAAATGAGTCAGAAGGTGAGCGTATGACAACAGTGATCCGAGTGTACCAATGAAGAAGGCAAAAGTTGCTGACGTGAAAGGCCAAGAAGATGTTAGTGCACACGACTCCAGCAAATGCAGTGCTGCTGCTCAGCCAGGAGTTTCTACTCCATGACAAAAAAGAAGTACTACGCCCACTCATCCTATGGCATCTCATTCTCGTCCACCCAAGTCACGGGCATGTAAAAAGCTCTAAGGCTACTGTTTTTCCACTACCCCTACTTTCATGGTTATCTTCTTTGTATCAAGTTGCCAGCCTTTGCATATGCCTCTTTTTAGACCATGTAATGAAATATTTTGTTTCTTGCTCAGCGTGTCTTGCATGGCCCTGTTCAATGGGACTCTTACTTGTCATTTCAATATGGTCTCATCGTGTCTCTATGCAGCCATTCACCGCACTATAAAAAATTATGTTGCTTTTGCCCTTAATGATTTGCAATACTTTGTATTTATATAGGGGAAGAGGTTCCAGAAGTGGAAGAGGCTGAAGTTGAAGTGATTGATAGGCAACCAGCAAAGCATGAGACGCTAGTGTGGTTTAGGGAAGGCATGACCAAGGGAGACAAGACTTTAATTATAGACATGAATAATACCCTGATGTATGCATTTGATGTTAATGATAGCAAATCAATTTGTACCAAAATTCAGTCTTCATGATGCCACTCAGGTTAGAGATGGGGATAAGTGGTACTATGTGAGGAAAGATGCAGAGAGTAGTTCTTGATGCGTGCCAGCATGCTTGCCAATGTGTTCATCTGGAGCTATTCAAGGAGGTACAATGTGGAGAAGAGGCTGCAACTTTGCTTGCCAAGTGCCTCCAGATATTTGTGGGGATATATAGGGCAAGAGAGCTATAGAATGTGTAGCCTCCCCTTTCCTGGGGGGGGGGGGGGCAAGCCAATATTCTTAATAAACCTACAGCAATTTTGGAGGTATCAGCCAGAGTTCAATGAGTCAAATAGCCTAATAGTTGACGACTCTTTCCACAAGGTCTTTGGGAATCCAGAGGGCACTTTTGTTGTTGTGCCGGGTATGACTGATTTGGATGAGGAACTCTTCGGCAAGTTCTTAATGTAAGATCTGGGGCAGTGGGGCTGTATAAGTGGGTGAACTCAATGGAACCTAGAGAGCGGGCAAAGGCGGATCCTTGGGGTATGCAGTCCGATCAGAAACAATTAAGGGCAGTGAAGACTGTGAAAGACAACAAAGAAGCAAGTTATGAAATGAGTTATGATGAGGAGTGGATTGCTTATAAAAATTCCCAACAAAGGAGAAGCCAAGCGAGGCAGGGTCAAAAGCACAAGCGGTCGCAATGCTCAAAGCGAGATTAGGCCATTAGGCTGGGCAATGATATTTTGTTTGCAAAAACTATACTGTCATTTTTTGTGTCAACTTTGTATACCTATGTAATTTCCATATAAATGAAGATTTTAAAGAATTTGCCGCACTGATACGAATATATATAGCAATTTTTTCCTTGTATATTTTGGTGTATTTCAACTCACACTTTCATCATTTTTTTTTGAAAGAAGAGTAGAAATTGAGATAAAACTGCCCACATGGGATGAAGTAGGAGCTCAAGGTACAAAGTAGATAAAACATGAGTAAAGACAAAAAAAATAAATGCTAAAATTTCACCCTAACAAAAGAAGTCCAAGCACCTAAGTTTCAAGAGAAGAACTACACGTCAAAAGGCATGGGGCAAAGTAGGATCAAACTACAGGTTAAAAGGCATGCTATTATAAATATTTTCTTTGGTCTCTTGATCCAATCTATAAAGGTTTGTATGACCAAGTATAGGCTCCATATGGAACTTGATGGCGCGAAAGCACAGCTAGGCTAGGATGCTGCCCAAGCAGCTAAAAATCCATCTCCTCCAAGTATCAGCCTAGAAAGATATGTGAGTAGAGTGTGTTTTTGAGGCAACCTACTGTCCAAAGCCTCAATGCGTGCTTCAAGAGGGGGAAAGGTAGAGAGAGAGAGAGAGAGAGAGAGAGAGAGAGAGAGAGAGAGAGAGAGAGAGAGAGAGAGAGAGAGAGAGAGAGAGAGAGAGAGAGAGAGGATGTCATTCCAATCACAAGCGAGAAAGGAGAGGAGTGGCTAAACAACATGGGCCACTAGGCTGGTGAAGTTGTTATGGGACAAGAAGACGTGGGAGGAAAAAAAACAAAGACAATAATTTTTTTTAGAGAGCATGTCATTCGAATCACAAGTGGGTGAGAGTAGGAAATTGAAACCATCTGAGATTAATTATATCACTTATGACAAAGAACTAATTGTTGTTGTGCATGCATAAAAATTTGGAAGCATTATCTCATGGGTTCATAATTTATTATTAAACCTAATCAACAAAGCATTAAACATTTGTTTTCACAACCTTTGATTTTGGATAAGCATATTAAGTGGGCATCTTTTATTCAAAGTTTTTAGCCAGCTATTCAATACACTCCTGGACGACGTGAAAATGTTATATATCTAATCTTTGAGTAGGAGACCTAGCATTAATAACATATCTGTTATTGACAGTATTTCATTTGACAACATGAAAGGAACCTATGAAAATGATTATGACTTTTCTGATGCATATAACAAAATGAAGGACAATGATTGGTTGTCGCATTTAGATTACTCATATGATGATGGATTGCTATTCTTTTAAAAGAAATTGTGCATCACTAGACCATTTAGGCAAGTCATCATTGAAGAATCTCATCATTTAGGCAAGACCATTGGACATAGAGGTGTCTCATCTACTTTTCAAATTATTGCTGGAGATTTCTTTTGGCCTAACATGCATCGTGACATTGCAAAGTTTGTTTCTAAATGTGTTACATATCAAAAGATAAAAAGTCATAAAGGAAAGAAATTTGGATTGCTTATGCCTTTACATATTCCTAATGAGCCTTGTGAACAAATAAGCATGGATTTCATTTTTGGTTTTCCTTCACTGCTAGCAAGAATGACATGATTTGGACTATTGCTGATGAATTTAGCACACAGGCTTATTTCATTGCTTCAAAAAGACATTAACTTCTTATGAAGTTACACATATGTTCATTAAGAAAATGTTTGTGCAACATGGATTACCAAAGATCATTGTTTCTGATATAAAGAGAAAGTTTTGTAGTGATTTTTGGAATACCATGGGTAATTTAACTGCCATATAAAACCTATAAATCCACCTTTTTTTGTCCAAACCATGGTTTTGGAACCTTAGGTTAATGTGTGCACACACACATAGTTGTGCCAATCAATTTATTTTTCCATGGGAACTTTTGTAATGTTGCCCTTAATGCTTTAACTAAATAATGACACTTATCTTAATCATTTTATTTTATTTTCCAAATAAATTTATCAATTTTTCTTTTTTGACCTATATTAAATGCAACTATGCACATCCTGTGCATATTGGGGTTCTCATTAATTTGTACATGAACCTTGCTAATTTTACCTAAAAAGGTTTTTGCTATTTTAATCATTTATTTATTTGATCATAATGCCTTTCACACTTAATTAAACTTACTGCTTAGTAAGAGGGATCTTACAACTCAACTTGATTTCATGTTATTGAGGATGTTGTTCCGCACTTAGATGTCTTAGTAGCCACATGGCCAATAAGTGCGACAAGTATTGATTTTTGAATTGCTTGGGGGAGCTAGGTTGTTATGGGTTGGGTCTTGTGGGATAAGATGGTCCTCCACAAGATATCAATCTATGGGATCCTTGAGAGTTTTGTAGAAGTAGCCATGGTATGGTCTTGATAGTGGAGGGTCAATCAAAAAGCGGATGTTGTAGAGGTTGGGATGATGTGGAGCAGGTGATAAATTTGTGGAAGACTGAGACAGGGGGGAAAGGGGGAATGCTACTTGTGGGTCACTTGTTGGCTTTCTGGATAGGCATATTTGGCTTTAGCTTCATGCACCTCTCCCTAATATGGGTCTTATGCAAAGAAGCCCTATGGCTCAAACATCTCACTTGCGAAGCCAATAGGATCTTTCACTTGAGTGGATTGTTGAATGGGGATTGTGGCTATAGGAGGTAGTAGTTGTTGTTGTTTCTCATTGGGCAAGGGGCATCAGTTGAAGGTTCCTCCCCAGTGAGGCGGCATGGCTTTGCTAGCATTTGTTAAGATATCAAGCTTAACTAGTGCTACGAACATTAATGAGCTGTGTGGATGATAGCTTCCACACTTATGCCTCTGGCATAGTTGGTGAGATTATGGTTGATATGTCACCAATTTGATTGATAGGTTGTTTGATAGCCACATTTGGATTACTAAATTATGGCATAGTTATAGTGCCAACTCATAAAATTGGTGGGTTCCAACTATGAACTGACCTTGTATGTTTTAGTAGGAGAGTACATTCCCTTATAACACGTACTCTTATCTTTATGCTACGCTAGGCATAGTTATAGTGCCAGCTCATAAAATTGGTGGGTTCAAACTATGGACTAACCTTGCATGTTTTAGTAGGAGAGTACATTCCCTCATAGCATGTACTCTCATCTTTATGATATACTAGATTGAGAGAAGAAGAAGATAGATGAAAATTCATCCATCCATCTCTCCATTATGTCTTGTTGTCTCTTATGTGTGTGTGTTTGCTTATAATAAAATCAAACTCTCTCTCTTCCCTACATTCTCTTTATATGGTATTAGAGCTCCAGTTTGTGTGGGAGCTAAGGAGGCAAGAACAAGGCAAGAAAGGAAGTGGTACATGCGTAAGGGTATTTTCATCTCTTTTTCTCTTTGATTTTAGAGCAACACCTTTGGTAGCTATGGGAGCTACAGACATGCAGTGAAGACATCCTCTTAGGTGAAGGAAGAAGATCATATGGTGTGTACGTAACTGAGTTTTATGCATATTTGAGAGTTTTAGGCACGTTATAGGCCCTTTTTGGACACTACTGATTGTGTATATATAAGATGCACAAATGTCAAGGAGGCTTGGGACTCCTTGGTGAAGATGAACAGTACAAACACGTTTAGAAGATGCAGCTAAAGTAGGAGCTGCATAATTTGACTAAAGGGAATTAGTAAATGATGATAATATGATGTCTGTGACCTTGAATGATCTTAGCTAAGAATATAACCTCCATTGGAGTTCGAGAGAAATTTCCTAATTTTTAGGAACTAATTGCGCTCATCATCTGTGAGATAAATATTAAGGGAGATTCATCCTCTAGAAATACACATAAACATGCTATCTACTCAGGTAGAGGTAGAGGTAGAGGTAGAGGTAGGTCATCATTCAGAGTATGAGGTGGTGTGGTCATTTTGAAAATCAAAACCAACAACATCAGCAAGAATAATTACAAGAAAATCAATCTTATCATATAGGTGGAAGAGGCTAATCTAGAGGTAGGGGGAGCCAATGAAGCCAAGGTGGTTGGCAAAGAAATTTGAGTGCAAATATCATGGAGTGCTATTATTAAGGTAAACCAAGGCATATTGTAAAGGATTCCTATAAAAAGAAGAATGATATAAAAAATGGTAAGTTGTAGCAAGGCATCAATGCATCATCAAGTAAGCATGGTGATGACAAAAGCGAATAGTTATTTATAATACAACACATGTTGAGTTCCATGATGACAAGAGATATGTCAAGATTAGAAGATATTTGGTATATGGATTTTGGCACTACTAATCACATGACCAGTCATGGTGAGAGTGGCTTAGACATATGCAAAAAATGGAAAAACTAGGTTATGTAGAAACATGATATTACACATTTGCGCATGTTAGTAAATTGCCATTATCTATGCAAGATAGCAAAATGGAGTACTTGGAAGGTATACGTAATGTTTCAAATATTATAAAAAATTCTCTTTCTATTGGATAGATGGTGGTTGAGTAGGGTCTACAAGTGAAGTTTAATCCTTAAGGATTTTACATGCTAGGATGATAGCTCCCCACTTATGCCACTAGCATGGTGGGGTGATATGTTGCTAGTGGTTTATACGATGTGTAACAACCACTTTCTCTCTCATAGTATATACTCTTTTCTTTATGTTATGTTTGTAGAGAAGAAGAGAATAGAACAAAATTCAACCTTCCATCTCTCCTCGTGTGTGCTTCCCTACTCTTGTGTGTATGTGTGTTGCTGCTTGCACCCAAGGAGCTCAAGCTCACCCTCTCCCCAAATTCTTCTCATGATATCAGAGCATCAGCTCATTTGAAGGGCTCAAGAGGAAATCAAGAGGAAGAAGTACGCCGATAAGGGTAGCTCCGTCTCTTTCCCTTTGATTTGGAAGCAAATCTCTAAAGTTGGCTGCTCTGCTAGTCAAGAGCAGCACGAGGTAGGCATATTAGTAAGGTGCACTCTCACATCTTGAGCTTCCCTTTGCAATGTAGAGGGGCACTATATTGTGTGGATAAGGTCCATAAGAGCTAAGTGTTTTTAGATTTTGGATTTGAGGCCATTTGTGCTGTGTTTTAGCTACAAGTTTTTGTGTGCACTCTATGGAAGTGTCAATTTTGACAATGTATGCCTAATTTCTAGTTTGCTGTGTGTGTAGGTGTGTTAGAAATTTGATTGCATAACATTATGTGAAGAGAATCTAAGATTTTTAGGTTGTTGGTGGATGTATGTTTATTTGACTACTTATGGAGCAGAAATTTGATTACAGAAAATTATATGATGAAACTTTGAGATTTGTAGGTTGTTGGTGGATATATGTTTATATGAGTGGTTAACATGCAATTACAATAGTATAACAAGTTTACAATAGCAAGGTGACTGTGTTGGAGATTACAAGTTTTTGATTTAAGTGTAGAAGTTTTTACAATTATTGTTTGCTAAGTTATTATAGGTAATCATGTCTAATAGTCTATCCTAGATTGTGAGCAAGAAGCTAGGCAAAACAACTTCCAAGCATGGAAGTTTAGGATGAGAAATACTATTGGGAAAAGGATATTGGGAGTTTTTTCAGGTGTGGCGAGAAGGAGTCAAAACTCTCGAAAGAAAATGCCACTCCTCAATAGGTGCAAGCCTTTAAGGCATGGCATGAGAAAGCCACAAAATGATGTACTGGTGGTTATCTATTAGTGTGTCAGATGCTATGATCGGTCATAGTCTACTATCATGGTAGATGCTATGATGGATCATATACAGGATGTAGTGAAGGATGCATGGGATACCTTGTTTAGGTTGTATAGCACAAGTACCAAGGCAAGAAAGATACATTTAAAGCAAGAGCTACAAAATGTGCAGAGGAATAAGATGAATATCAATGATAACTCACAAAAAGTAAAAGGGCTTACAAATACCCTCGCCCATATTGGAGTTGTAGTTGATGACAATGACTTGGTGTTGGTCACATTAAATGGGCTTGGTAAAGATTGTAATCAGTTTTGGACATCTATCCAACTCAAGAAAACTTTCCAAACTTTGAGGACCTTATAGCCCTTCTTATCACTAAGGAGATGAATGTCGGGAGTAAACCATCTTTCAAAAATACACAAGAGCATGCCTTCTACACGGATAAAGGTAAAGGTAGAGAAAGATCTTCATTTAGGAAAAAAAATCATTTTGGAAATAAAATCATGGTCAATAACAAAAGGAATCTAATGCACAAACAAGTAGAAGAGGCCACTCTTGAGAAACAGCAAGGCCGAGGTAGATGACAAAGAAATTAGAGTGAAAATACCATGGAGTGCTATTTGTATGGCAAACTGTGGCATATAGCACAGGAATAGTGTAAAAAATAGAATGACATCAAAAGTGCAAAGTTGTAGCTCTGGAATCACCATTTTATATATACCCTTTTAGCAAGCAGCTGAGCTCCCACCAATATCAAATCTATCTCATGGTTTAGGAACTATGCGCTTTCAAGCAAGCAAGCCAAAGATAGAAGTGGGTAGCTTTTTGTGATGCAGCATTATGTTGAGTTCCACAACTACAGAGATACATAGAATCCTGGATATCTAATTATGGATATGTATGGTATATTGATTCAAGTGCTTATAACCACATGCCCAGCCAGAGTGAGTGGTTTAGAGATATGCAGAAAATGAAAACGGTAGGGTATGTGGAAATGGGTGATGATACTATGAATCCTATTATTACGTGTTGGTAAGGTGCTATTATCTATACATAATGAAAAAATGAAGTGCTTGGCTAATGTATGTACTTCATGTTCCAAACTTTACAAAGAACATGATTTTGTTTTGACAAATGGTTAAGCAAGGCCTACAAGTGAAGTTATAACCTCATGGATGTTATGTAAAAGATTTCAATAACCAATAGTGTCACACTGTGCAAAGAGGAACAGAATTGGCAAAATGTTTACGTTCGATGTAAACATTCCTGAAATGTAGGCTGCAATGTTTACACATGGTACAGGTGTCATTGCAGACATTAACATTTAGCATACATGCATTGGTCATGTCAATATTTAGCGAGCTTAAAAATACACAGGCCAAAAGTATGGTCATAGGTTTGCCAAAGTTTAAAGTGGATTAAATGCACAAAGTATGTAAAGCATGCTGCGAAAAAAATCTAATGCATTGGTCATGGCAAGCCGAAAAATATGCAAGCCCAAAGTATGGTTACAGGTTTGCCGAAGTTGAACATGGATGGAATGCACAAAGTATGTGAAGCATACCACCAATTGTGAACACAATCTAAGAATGCTAGTTGTGAAAACAATCTAAGCATGGCATTTCCACATGATAAGATTGTAAGTCAAAGGCCTTCAAATATGGTGCATTTTGATGTTTAGGGACCAACAAAGATGGCATCAATCAAAGGATACCACTATTACATGTATCTTGCAGTGATGATCACACTAGGAATGTGTGGTATACTTTATGAAGAGAAAAGTAAAGTGTATGCAATTTCAAAGCTTCAAGGCTATAGTTGAGAAAGACAAAGGCATGCACATAAAATGCCTAGATCATATAGTGGGGGATAATGTTTCTCCAACGAATTCAATGATTAACATGGGATAAAGAGACACTTTACATGTAGGTCCTATAATTCTCCTTGTATCAATAGCTTGAGGACTTGTAAGACTAGAACTTTGATTCTCCACCCAACCATATCCCAAATGGACCCTAAAAACATGGTTATATAGGCCTAGGTGATGCATGACCTTCCAACTTCATCCCCTTGACCTTTCAATGGTGGCTAGGCATGGCCCTTTCACTAATGCCTCCTCAACTCCCCCTAGAAGGAGGCGCCTACTTCTGTGGCCTTTGGGCTTCCCTTATGCACCATCTACATCCCTTTTACATTGACCTTAATGCCTATTAACCATTGCTTTAGGTATTTCTAATTTGAAATCCCCTGAACCTTATTTATATGCAAATCTTTCACATATAAATAATTATTTCTAGTAGTACCTTATAGTGTTTCCTATCAGTCTCATAACATTTCCTCCCCTTTGAAAGAAAAGTGTTCGTTCCTCAAAAACAAACTCAGTAAACCTTTTCTTCAGTGTAGCCACTCAACTTGGAATATGTTCTCTTTTATAAGTATTTCAATTATAGAAACACTTCCTTTAGTAGTGGAATATTACTTCCTCGTTCATGTGTTCTTAAAATCCCTTTCTATGAGAGAGTATCTTTTTCTTTTTAAAACACCTTTTGTTCATGTAAGTGGTGTCATTACACCCTATAGATCTGACACGGTGTTGAACTTTATGTTATCCTCCTTAGAGCACTAAGGTTGGCTTTAACATCTTCTTCTAAGATGAATATTTTGTTCTGGTTGATGCTAAACATGAGGACAAACCAATATGATTATGTCCACCAACTTTGCATATGTCCTTGATCAGAGGCTTGTATGCAGTTAAGGACTTTTCGTTGCTCTTTTACTTCTCGAGTGTCATGATCAATCAGAAGATTTATCTGGTTACCATCAACTCTTTTCCTAGTGCACACTTGTATACACTAACTAGAACCAATCTTACGAATACCCTCCTTTCCGTTAAGATTGG
The DNA here is from genome assembly GCF_041138505.1 of Cibotium barometz. Taxonomy (NCBI): domain Eukaryota; kingdom Viridiplantae; phylum Streptophyta; class Polypodiopsida; order Cyatheales; family Cibotiaceae; genus Cibotium; species Cibotium barometz. The sequence continues at coordinate 42,546,820 of NC_141071.1, read as the reverse complement.
CCCTTTGCATATGTCCTTGATCAGAGGCTTGTATGCAATTCATGACTTTTCATTGCTCTTTTTTACTTCTCGAGTGTCATGGTCACTCAAAGCTTTACTTGGTTACCATCAACCCTTTTCCTAGTGCACACTTGTATACACTAACTAAAAGCAATCTTACGAATAACCTCCTTTCCATGAGACACAATTCCCAAATAAGATTGTTCTATTACCTTTTAGTTCCTTATGTACTAGTTGACCGACCTTGCATACCATAAGCAATGAAGAGTAAAGTAACCATTTACTCCCTTGGCCAATTCCTTTTACTTCTCGACCGTCGACTCAATCAAGAAATTCTTTTGGATGAGACAACCTCAACCTTGCTCAGTCAACTCCTTTCAATTACTCATATGTTGGCATAGCACACATCACTAGGCATCCCATTCCACGTAAAAAGTTTGGACGTCCTTGAATTTGGATATAGGTAATAACTTCTTTTTTGTTACACTTCAATAAGTGAGACAATGTCCACATAGACATTTCTTTTTATTTGTAGACCTTTTTCAAGCAACTTATTTACTTGATAACTTTTTATGCATATATAGAAACAATTATAGGGTTCCTTGTACTATGTCTACCATTATGGAATTCATAACAACTCATAATAATACCTCTCTTTAATATGGTCAACTTTTTTTTTTCACAAATGAGTACATGTCATTACTTTCTTTTACAATCACATACTCATACCTTTGCGATGTGGCCGAAGCAAAACATCACTTTTTTATATCACCACCATGAGAATTTATAATCTTTCCTCTTTTCCAAGGATTTAAACTCTTATTTATAGATAGACATGCCAATTTTACTAGACATTAACTATCTTTACCAAGCATTAACGATCTTTTTCCCTTTTGACCCTTCTTTAAGTGATTCCTTTGAACCACTATCTTTTACCCTTTATCACTAACAGCAGCTGCATTTTCCTATTTGAGAGTTGTCTCTTTTAATCAAGTAATTCCAAACTAGCTAGGGTCATTAGCACCATTTTCTTTTAAGTGAGCCAGCAACTCACTTTCTAGTTGAGTAAAACTCAACTCATTTATCATGGGTGCTCGACTTAGAGCATCTGCCCCATGACCTTAAATTTTCTTTTTCTATATCTGATTTGAAAATCAAACTCTTGTAGGATTTCAGCCCATCTAGCCTTCCTACCTTTTAACTCTTTTCAAGTACTTAACCATTTAAGACTTTCATAGTCATACAATACTTCTAGATTAGCACTATACAAATAATGACACCACTTTTTAAAAGCATGCACAATTGCAAATAGTTCTTTTTCATAAGTTGAATAATTACTTTGAGCTTTGTTCAACTTTTACTTTCAAATAATTTAGAATTTTTTAGGCAAATAATTTATTTTTCCTCTATAATTGAAATACTTTTCTAAGGTGCTCAATATGTTCTTGTTCATTTTGACTAAAGACCAATAAAATCATCATAGATTTTCCTAAATATAAAAGTAATGAGAGCATTAGCTAGACCAAAAGGCATAACTAAAAACTCAAAGTGCCCAAAATGATGTCCTTAATGTTGTTTTTGGCACATGTTCAATTCTAACTTTTACTTGATGATATCCAGACTTTAAATCTATCTTACTAAAATATTTAGCACCTTTGAACTGATCAAACAACTCATCTATCTTAGAAATAAAAAATTTATTTTTTATTGTTGATTAAATTTAATCCACAATAATATATGCACAAGCGCATATATATGCATCTTTTTTCTTCACCAATAATATTGGTGAAGTCTAGAGAGACTTACTTGGCCTAATAAAGCCTTGTTCTAAATATTCAGCCAACCTCTTTTCAACTTCTTGTGTTTCTGTCAAACTTATTCTATAAGATGACTTACTAATTGGCTTTGAATCCTTTAAAACTTCTATGGGATGATCTATTCTTCTATCTAGAGGTAAACATTTTGCCAAAGTTTTTGGAAAAACATCTTTAAATTCTTCTAATAAATTGTTTAAAGAAGAATTAACTACTTCACAAATACTTGAATCAAAATTTTCACAATGGTTTTTAAACTAAGACATTGCATAACAAAAAAACATTTGTTCTACTCCATTAACTTTATGAAGCTTTTGGAGCTCAATATTACATATCAAAGGAGAAGATGGTACATTGTGCTCTCCTTGCAATGTAATAAGTTTTCCTTTATGCTCAAATGTTAGTGTATTATGCAAATAGCTTCTCAAAAGTGTTTTCCCCAATGAAAATAATTCAAGTGTGCATTCCTTTAGGCTTATCATTACCATTACCAGTAAGTTCTTGTCCTTGGGACTTAGGAAAATGCCTTTTATCATGTCCCCGCTCAAGACGAGAGAAACAAAGTTTTTCTTTAACCGCTCTCTCAAAATCTTACTTTTTTAGAAACTTACTAGGATTGGATTTTTGCTTTTTAAGAGGTTCTTCCTTTTTTTTAACCCATTCTTTTTTGAGAGCTATATGAAATTTTTTTATCATTTTCTTTATGATTACCATTACCCATGGTATCGTCAAAAAAATTTACAAATTTTATAGCCTCATCTAAGTTTCTTGGCTCTTTGGAGCAAAATTCCTTCTTGTGCTCCCTTTTTAGGCCTCTAATGAAGCCTTACTTTTTGAAAATTTTATATTCCCTTAAGCTTTAAGATAATTTCTCTATAGCAAGCTATATATTGAGTGAGATAAATTCTTTTGTTCCATAGAACAATTATCCCACTCCTCCCAATTTTAGTCTTCTTTATTTTTAGGAAGATATTCCTTTAAGAATAATTCCTTAAATGAATCCCAAGAATCGAATACTTGCCTAGCTTCTGCTAAACTCATCCACCACCACTTATAAGCTTTGCTTGTAAGGATAGGCTAGCTTCAATTGGGTGGTTATGATCAAGCACATTTCTTAAAAGATGCAAATCTTGCCATTTTTGTAGAAAAATATGAACTGCATCTTTATTTATCTTCTTCTCTTCTCCACTAAAAGTGGGTGCCTTTAAATCTTTGAATACCATACCTTGGTCTCTAGTTTTGGAACCCTCTTCAACTATGGCTCCATTCAATCCTTTTTCTATAGTTTTTTTCTTTTCCCTTATCAATGTTTTTAGATATTTCTTTTACTCCCAATCCTTCCCCTCCTCCCATCAAGGAGCTAAGAAGACCCATCATTTTCTCAAGTTTATTCTCTATATTGGATATTGTCATTTCCTTCATCCCTATATCCTCATACTCATTAAGATCTAAATCTTGTATATCTATTTCATTTGTTTTTGTAATATCCTCTTTCATGTGGAAAGAGGACATTGGGTTTTCCCCCTTCTCCCCATTTTTATCCTTCCCACTTGAGAAGCCATTTACTCTAAGAATAAACAAAATGAAAAGTTTCTTACAAAGAAAAAAAGACGCAACACAACGACCTTAGTTGGTTGGGTAAATATGAATTGTCTCTAATAATGTGAAGAATAATTCCGTTAATTTCTCCTTGTTGATATTTGCTTCAATGAATTTTCAAGGTTTTCATGTACTCCACTTGCTTCATGTAGAATCTCCAAAGTATACCCAATTTATTAGGCAAGAGATATGCTCAATCAATTAGACAAGATGTATGCCCAATCTATTAAGCAATAGGTATTTGTATGGGAAAGATTTGAGAAGTATAAGGATTATGGAAATGAATAGAGAAGAGATTAAGGATTAGCTTATGGAAATGAATAGAGAAGAGATTAAGCAGTAGAGATTAGAGTTAACAATGAGTAGCTTGACGAAAACATGGAAAAGAAAAAACTTAGCTGTGATACCAATGTAATGCTCCTTACATCAATAGCTTGAGGACTTGTAAGACTAGAACTTTGATTCTCCACCCAACCATATCCCAAATGGACCCTAAACACGTGGTTATATCGGCCTAGGTGATGCATGACCTTCCAACTTCATCCCCTTGACCTTTCAATGGCTAGGCATGGCCCTTTCACTATCCAATGCCTCCTCAACTCCCCCTAGAAGGGGGTGCCTACTTCTTCGGCCTTTGGGCTTCCCTTCTACACCATCTATATCCCTTTTACATTGACCTTAATGCCTACTATTAGCCATTGCTTTAGGTATTTCCAATTTGAAATCCCCTGAACCTTATTTATATGCAAACCTTTTACATATAAATAATATTTTCTAGTCTTACCTTTTAGTGTTTCCCGTTAGTCTCATAACAGGTACACTCTGTAGCAAAACAGGACTGCATAAAGGAAGAATATGTATATTACGAAAGTTTCTCATGCGTTCATGAATAGGAAAGAAATACCTCATTATTTTTGGGCTAAATAGTTTGTATTATGAATAGAAGCCTAACTATAACAATTCGCATGACACTAAATAGAAGTTTACTAGCAAAAAACCACATCTGGCACACTTGAAAGTGTTTGGGTGCATTGCCTATATACATGTACCAAATGAGCTAAAAAGCAAATTGGATGTATCTTTATTGGATACTTCCTTGAGGCAAAACAATTATAAATACTAGAATCCCACTACAAATGAGATGTGAGTGGGTAAGGATGTTATGTATTTCTTTATTAATGGGGATAGTGGCTCAAAACAAGGATCTCAGTTATTGCTACTACACCTAGTGTACAAAGAGCCAAAGTAGTGCTAAGAACACCTAGTAGTGATCCAAGTGTACATAGGTCTAGTGGACAAGTTGAGATATGATGATGGTATATACAACCTGTCATTATGCATATATAGACAAAGTAATACAAGAGATAGATCCTACATATTTTGAGGAGACACTTAGACATAAGAATTGGGAAGCTAAGAGATGGCTACATTGGATGCAAATGAGACATGGGATTTACTATAATTGCCTAAAGAGAAGAAGGCAATCGGATGCAAGTGGGTCTACAAAGTAAAGCATAAATCATATGGGTCTATGAGTAGTATAAGGCAAGAGTAGCATCCAAGGGATATGCACATACCTATGGCATTGACTAGACTTTTAATACGGTTGCTAGGATGGAAACCAGGAGAGTAGTCATTGTTATGTTCTTTGTCAATCATGTAAATATATAGCAAATGTAGCCATTTATACAGTAGTGATGTGTGGACATAGGCATTTAATGGACCAGGACACTTTTTCCCTCAAAGAATTATTTCCCTCGAGCATGTGTACACGCTCTTATAAGTGTGTGTAAGTGACCTTATCATGTCACTTCACTTGTACTTCACTAATTAGTCACGTCATCAATCTACTTTGAGTGTGGTGCTTCTCTCCATCTTAGCTTGCTTGTTACATCTATGTGTGTTTTGCTACCTTTGTCTCCACTCCAACAATTGGTATCAAAGTAGGTTCTTTTGAACCTCGAGCTTCTCTTCTGATTAACTCTGATTGAGCTATCCTCTCAGGTGGAGAAGGTATACCCTATAGCGTAATACTAACTATGTTAATAAAGTTTTTGTGCTTTTCGGGCCATTTCGGGCACGTTTTGTGGCTCATCTATCAAGGTTTTCACAGACATTCCAAGGAACTATCATTTCAAACGATCTTTCTACAATTTTAGGTCTTTTGCACTATAGGATTTGGTGTGTGCAGATAGGGCCAAAATCTCTACTTCATCAGCTTTGCATCTTCAAGTTTATCATCATCAATAGCTTTGTTAACTTTGTCATCAATCTCATTAACTTTTTCTTTTTATCTAGTAACCTTTCTAGACTCTGTGCTTTTGCACTTTGTGTCAGTGATTATTTGCAGGCAGAAATAGCATGCAATGATGTATTTGGGATACTTTTCATGCTAAGGATAAGCTTGATATGGGACTACATACCTATTGTGGTCCTATATGGTACGTCATGTATTGGTTACAAAAGGGGTTTGGAATGTTGTGTGGCATTGACGCACACCTTCTCTCACTAGTGCAAGATAACACATATGCTTTGGATGGTGATACTAGTTCATATGTAACTGTGGCATCTACCTCCCACAATAGAACAAGCCAGGTGGGATGGCAAGAATGCACATGCATTGGTGGAACTTTCCATGAAAAGGAGCATTATTCCTCATATTTGCTCATGTAAAAGTACCAAGCAGGGTTGGGATGCATTCGTGCTCCTTTACCAAGTATATAATGAGGCACGAGTCGCAAAAACAATTAGATTTCGAGCACATGAAAGAGGGATACTTAATAGAAGAGTTTCTCACAAGGATCAAACATCTCAAAGAGCAGCATGCATATATTGGTGAGGCCTATCTAGATAGTTCATTGGTGTCTATTTTTCTCACAGCTTTACCAAACTCATACTAGGGTTTTACATCCACACTTTGGCTCATGATGAAGAGTAATCCCAATGCCCTTATGTTGGTTACAATGCTCTTGCAAAAAGAGAAATCTCAACAAAACCAAACTGAGAAGTGTGTGGAAGATCAAGCATTTGCTGCCAAATCAAAAAGGTAAAGGTAAAGCCTTTTCTCAAGGCAGTTATAATCTTAAGGCTGAATCAACCGAGTCTTCTGCCACAATGATGCTGAGAACGGGAGTGATAAGCCCAAGAAGAAAGGAAAATCGAAACTATTGTCAAAAGCTAAGCTATTATATCAATAAATGTAGAAAAGTACTCGAGAAGCAGAAGAATAAAGAATGAAGCATGGTTTTCGCTGGTGCATCAGTAGCCAGTGCTGAAAATAAGGAGTCATCAAACTATGCACAGGATGATTGGACATTCATTATGTATGACCCTTATGTCCATAATGTAGTGATAGATCAACATGTCTAATGTTTTAATAGTGGTGCTAATAAGCACATTACTTCTCAGCGTGACTTGTTTTCCTCACTTGTATACTCCTCAAGGAGGCACAGTCACATGTCTAAACAACTTATCATATCCAATGAAAGGAGTTGATAAGGTTTGCTCACTATTGTAAATGGTGAGATTATCACTCTCTCAAAAGTCGTGTTTATTCCATGCATTAAAAAGAACTCTTTGTCAGTCTATATGCCATTGCTAGGGCAAGCCTATTGATTAAATTTATTGATGATAGGTGTACAGTTCAATGATGGAGACATCACTATAGTATCCAATACTACTCTAAGCCACGTGCTTTACAAGTTGGACAGGTATGAGAGATTGGCACATAATGCTTGTTCAAATACTGTCACACGTGCTACGAGTGATGCGGAGCTCTGACACACCTGCTTTGGTTACTTGAATCTTGGTAGTTTGTTCCTTGAATCTTGGTTACTTGAATCTTGGTAGTTTGTTACGCCTTAAAAGGTAAGAGATGGTGTCAGAGTTACCAATGCTTGAGGCCCTCGTCACAAACGTGTATGTGAGGGGTGCATTTTTACCAAGATATAATTGGCATCGTTCCCGAAAGATGGGTCAAGACTATCCAAACATTTTAGCTTATACATAGTGATGTATGTGGTCCTATAAGGACACCATCGATCAAGGGATATATCTACTTTATGACTTTTATCGATGATGACTACTTTAGGCACACTTGGTTGTATCCATTGAAAGTAAAGTCAAAGGTTTTACATGCTTTAGACAGGAAGAACAAATCTCTCATGGAGATGATGTTGCATGGTTAAAGGCCAAGATTTACCTCATGTTTTTCTGTTGGAGGCAATTACGTGTGCCACATATGTTCTAAATAGATGCTTTATCAGTAGGGTATTGGGTGCCTCATCTATCTATGCACTAAAATGCCATACATTTAGTTTGGGATCTCTCAATTAAGGAAGTTTATACATATTCCCGGAAGTAAGTGTTGGTAGGCTATCAAGCGAGTATTTTGATACTTAGAGGGCACTCAGTCTCTTGGGCTATTCTATGCTAAAAGGGGGGGTGATAATCAACTACATGCTTTTAGTAATTCTGATTGGGCTAGATGTTATGGCACGTGAGTAGTGGCTTTTACTTTCGCCTTGGTGATTCATGTATATCATGGCTTAGCAAGAAGCGACCGACAATGGCCACTTCGAGTTGTGAAGTTGAGTGCACGAAAGCTTTTCTAGCGATTGGGGAATTAGCTCAGATGCCTTTTGATAGCTCTTTATGTAGAACAGCAACCCCCCACCTCCATCTTCACTAACAGCCAAAGTGCATTAGCCGTGCAAGGAACCCAATGTTTCATGCTTGCACAAAGCACATTGAGGTGCATTACGATTGTCAAGGAGAGGCTCATTGCAAAAGAGATTAGCATGGTTTGTGTCTCTACACATGACAATATAGCAAATATGTTTACTAAGACTCTCTCACGAAGCTTTTCACAAAGCTTTGTCTTATTACCATTTAGTGATTTGATCAACACATGATCCTTGTACATATTCACATCATCACTACAGGGAGAATTTGTAGCCATTTATATGGTAGTGATATGTGACTTAGGTTAGTAATGGTTCATGCCACTTTTTCTCTCCTTATGAGGTTTTTTCACTTAAGCATGGATATGCACTCTTCTAAGTGTGTATAAATAATTTTAACATGTCACTTCACTTGTACTTCGCTAATTAATTATCAATCTACTTTGAGTGTTATGCTTCTCTCCGTCTCTACTTATTTGCTAAATCTGTGTATGTTTAGCTACCTTTGTCTCAACTCCAACAGCAAAGGTATGACGTCAACATGAAAGAGTTACCAAAGTATATAAGTAGTCTTGAAAAACTTTCCATACACTCATTATTGGTAAGACATAGGTACCTGTAATGTAGCAATAAGATGAGGACTTACCCCAAGGATTCATAAGTATCCCACAGATAATAACTTATCTCCCTTGTGTTGCATCATTGAGAAAAGAAGTTATAAAAAAGATCGTTGTAGAGCTAACTCTAAACTCAAAGAAGAAAAGTAGATAACATTTTAATATAGAAACTCATTCATACCAAAGAAAAATCTATTAGAAAATTGTAAACAATCAAAACAATATTTTTTTTAAAGCACTCTAAGCTTTCTTTTTGGTATCCATATAAATTCAATTTTGGACAAACTTAAAGAACCCTTGACTTACCAATTAGACTTTAATTAAAAATATATCTATTAGTAAGGAGCATTAAAAATATTTAAATTATAAACAAGCATTATTTCTCGATGATGTAAAACATACGAGATTTACATTGAACAGTTACCAAAGGATACAAGTGGTCCTTTAGATCTTCCCACACACTCATTACTCCTAGAACCATAAGCTCCCCTAAAAAAAAAGAGTGCAACAATAAGACAAGGACTACCCCAACAATATGCCTTCCATAGATAACAATTGCTCCTCTCATATTTTGTAACACAAAAAAAAATTTACACAAAAGATGCCTAAAAGCTTGTACAAAGAATTAACTACTAGAAATGATTAAGATATTATTTAAAAAGCACAATATAAGTTCTATAACCTTCCCAACTGAGAAGTAATCTTGTAACTTCTTTTTGGAAAAGGAAAACTCAACCAAAAGAACAAACTATGAAAACAACTTTTACAAAAAGCAGTTAACATTGAGCTCTTGGGCCAATAATTCGACACTAGCCAAGTTAATGCTTAAAGAGGTGCACTCTCTCTCTAATCTCAAAAATGGTTTGTCATTGAGTTGAAAAGGAGATGATTGAGCTACTAAACAACTATTGTGAACAACAATACTAAGCATGTTTTCGTAGTTATTTATGATATAGGCTGTGGACTATGATTTTGATGTATTTGTTCTCGAGTTTATTGAGCCAATTTTTTTCCCTTGTGTTGGTTTCAAAAATAAAAAACTTTTTTTGAAAGTTGTTCAAATTAATAGACTTCATATTGAAAACATTGCCAATAACTTTGTGAGGACGCCACACACACATAACACCACTAGTATACTTTTTAACATACGTCTCCAAGCAAAGCTGCTGCTACATTTTTTAACCAACTTTTGAAAATTTTAAAGGTAGCAAGTCATAAGCTCTCCTTCCAAAAATCTTATCACGTGCATGCTAATTTAGCACAACAATTATATAAATATTGGATTGATTTTCTTTTGCAAATTGTTTGCATAGCAATGAAGCTAATTATGTTAGTCATAGCTACAAAGCCTAGACTACCTGATACTCAAGCTTGTCATTGACACAAAGAGAATAATAAGTTCCTAACTAGACATCAAATTAAATGTCAATAGGTGGTAAAATGTTATTGCTTGTTTAGGCATGTAAGCTCAACACTAGTCTTGTAATTGGCTACTTCTTAGTGAGCTACTGCTCACAAACATACACAACTTCGGACTAAGGCAACAAATGTATTTCTTCCCCTTATAAGTATGTCTACTTGGGAACTTTAGCCACGTTACATTTCTCCAAAGGTAGAAAAAAAGGTTGAGGAGCGACATGTCTCCATCAACATTTTCTTAAAGGATTGGAAACTTGCATGTTGTAGGTGCTTTTAATCTTGTGAAACATTGAGTTCTCTTCAACTTTTTGGGATTGTAAACGCGCTTCTAGAGAGAAGCAACAACATTGACCTGAACAAACTACTTGTCGACAAATACCATAAATTGGAGACTGGTCAAGCGTCAAAAGAAGAACACCCCTTTGCTGAGGATGCCTCTTTGGTTTCTAGTCATAGATAGGACACTCATTAAGCCTAGCATTGCACTTGCATCCATTGATGATAGGTTCTTTACTGTTGTCCCTATCAACATAAAATGAGAAAAAGTAGTGTAAATCTCATGCTTTTAAACAATCACATGGAATTAGCTCCAAACAATCATCTTTTGGATACGCAAAATCCAAAGAGTGGTTTCTAATGCATGCAAACTACTTGCCTTGGTACATTACGTGTGTCCACCGATGGTGAACGTTCCCTAGATGATAAGGACGCATTGATGGATACTCCACATTTGATGGATACAATGCAAAAACCACTCGGTCCATCAACTTTTCTTGCAGCCACATTGTTGAATTTAAATAAATCATTGTCAAACCCTAGTGAATACAAACAAACAATAAATCTAACGAAGGCAGCCCAATTATTCCTCAAAACTTAATCACTAACACCATACTAAACAAAATAAGAGAGCTCTTCCCAAATATGTTGCATCTGTTACATCTAAAAAAACATATACAAAATAAAAAAATCACTAAAATAACTCATGGACTCCAGCCATTACTCGATGTACAAATCTATTAACACACATTATTAAGAGATACAACCCTTGTTCAGCTTCATTATGTCTTTCTTTACCCACCTTCAGGAGAGACTCAGCACAAGAAAACAAGGACGATCTAGAACGAGGCATCCTCTTGGGAAAGACTCATCAGCTTAGAGACAAGTTTCATTTTCTAAGTCTCTGACTTCTGATAGTTGAGTATCCACCCTTTTTAAAGCATGCTGATCACAGAATTGAAGAGACTACAGGAAAAATATTATTCATGGACGTACAAGTGAATCCTAAAACTGTTACAACCATATTGATTTCAACAGAAAATGTGGCTTTTGACCCTGTCTACATCATCTCACTCACAGACTCTAGACTTCTTTTGGAGACCACATTTACATCATGATTGCTCTTTAAAACTGTGGATTATTTGTCACCTTGCAGTTAAAAGAGTAGTTATTATCACATGCATTTGTGTATAATGAGATCCACTACACACCGCCAGCCAAGAACAGGAGCTCTCCCCATATGGAATGTTGAAAGCAAGGCACATTCCCAGCCCAGCAGCTTAATAGGCCTTGCTCAAAAGTTTAAAATTTTTGAATTTACTTTCTCATCACATTTCTATTCTTAGGCAAGCCACATTAAGCTCTTTAAGAATAAAGAGGCAAACACTCCAATAGACACATGCAAAGATTATACTCCAAACAATGAAATTGCCCCCCCTCCAAAAAAAAAAGGAAGCAAAAGAAAAAACTTCTTACAAGCATCAAAAAAAGTTTTCCACAAACAAAAGCATTTTGACTCCAAGCTAAAGCCAACTAACAAACAATTATTCAAAATGAAAGCTTGAAGCAATAGATTTGAGGACCCCTACCTGAGGTCAAGCAAGCACTCTACTTTGAATTGTGGCAAACCCTTAACCCTCTCTCTCTCTCTCTCTCTCTCTCTCTCTCTCTCTCTCCGCCCTTCTACCACCACCACTCTAGACCATAATGATGAAGACAAAACAGATAAGACATCCTCACAACACTCTATGAATATGCACAAGTGGGTGAGAGCTCATCCATCCCTAGCAACACTAGCTGGACCAATCTGCAGTGAAAAACTAAAGCACTTCAAAATAATCAGTTGTCCAAATAACAAGCATACGATTACAAGATGAACCACCGAACATGCAGGACAATTCCAATCTGTCTGCTTAATGAAAACAAGAACGTAAAGAAAGGTTTTTAATACCTGGTTAGAAGATGGCTGTGGCAAAATGAGAAAAGGTACTCCTAGAGTCGCTCAAAGAAGCACTAGAAGCCTAGTACACAGTAAGACAAGTAGCACGACTTCTGAGAACTAAAGAAAATTTGCAAGCTGCACTCACAACAACCTAGATTCCAATCGACCTCCATGATTAAAAAACACAAATCATGGGAACTCACACACAGTATTAGTGAGCCCCGCACTGTCAACAGTAATGCAGACACTGCAAATTGGTAAAAGTTCCAGGTTACCTGGAAAATTACAGAAAAGGTGTGTATTAGGCAAGCTGCCCAAGCCCCAGTATACAACTTGCCAACAAGAGTGATTATTGTATATAGACCTATTAGGTTTCGGGTAACGAAAGGGTAAAGACAAAATGCCAGCCTCCAAAATGGCATCCCCCGCGGCAAGCTGCACCTTTGAGGCAGCCCATTAGGCTGTCTTCCCAGGAACTGAGTAACTTAAGCCTTGGAACCCAACAATAGAGAGAAACAACAAGAAGAAAGGTGTCATCCAGTCTCTACGAAACAGTACGCCCATAACTCACTGCAGCTATGTAGAGATTTTTTGACCACTTTTCCTGCATAGTACCAATTTATTACATGTAAGCAATGAAGAAATGGGAGCAGCTCTCAAAGTTCCGACAAAAGCAGATAAGACTAGATCCTCAACCTTAACGTGCGTGCTTGGGAATGCAGATGTCCGAAGCGTTTCTTGGGTCTCATCTATTGGCTTTCTTCTTGGTACACTCAAAATGAAAGCTGCCTGGTCCCATGTTGCAGCAGTTGCGGTAATGCGATACCCATTATCCCATCTGCGATGAATGCCTTCACTTGGGTATAGAAAGTCCAGTTCAACCACCTGGAAGCCGAACATAAGCCTTCAAATCTTGTTTGGAGGTGGTGATATACCACACAGCCCTTCAACATGCAGAATTAACTTCACATTTAGGGTAGAAACAGCTTGACTCCCATGAAACAGCCATATAAAAGACTGTCAAAATCTTACTTGGTCAGTAAAGCCTCCGTTTCGTGACATGACCACACCCCAACGGCTACCGGCCGTGGCCATGGAAGTAACGTAGAACCCCTCCCTCCATTTCTTATTGATCCATTTGAAAGGAAAAGAGTCACTGACTTTGTATGATTGTTGAGTGTACTGTGTTCCTGTATTTCGGACAATGTAAAGAGAAGTAAAATTTTCATCCATTCAACAAAAGGCTCTCATTTTGGACTGACTGCTACTGTAGGCTACTACAATCCAACCTTTAGACATGACTACCAACGAGCTGCCATTGTTGGCTCCGGCAATTGCACTTATATAAAAGCTTTGCTCCCACTGCTCCATAATCCATTCCTGAAAATGGCAGTAAATCAGCATCAAAACAAGCTCCTAATTGACCAGTATACCTCAGGGACCTAACCATGCAGATAAGATACACAACCCCACGGTCAGATGGGTTCGTCTCAGTAAAACCTTGTGTAAGAAATACTGGGAGAGTTCATAGACTTGGGCACTGAACCCTGTTCCAGCATCCATGATGAGTGCCCACAAGTTACTGCATGACGCTACACTGCTGATGTACAAGCCATCATCATTCCCCTTCTCAATATGCTGAGCTAACCGATTATCGGCAACATTGTAATGGTACCTGGTCCATACATCCATGGATGGCAATGCTTATGCTAGATGGTAAAAGCTTCTACTGTAAACCTATTCCTGTGAGAATGTCCAGTTTTCTAATTGAATTATTGAATTTTATGAGCATTCCCGCACTTAGTTCACCTTTGTTTCATGGGCTGACGGGCATTATACACACTAATCCATTGAGTAGCAGGCATTCCTAAACTAATCTTCTTCCTAGGATGATCATCTTCATCCTCCTCAGGAATCAATCTTGCACGTTTCTGACCAACCTGAGTTCATACAGACCAGGACACAATTAAGAATCCCAAAGGGAGAGGGATAACATATTTTCAAAAGTAAACAGCAGGAAGCAATAGCAATCGCACTACCAAGGGAATTTAAAAAGGACTCTTTGACGTGATGTTAACACACCTTTTGGGCACCATCCGTGTTAATGGGCCTCACGGCCGGATTTGGTCCAATTATGCCATCAAAAAGGGACACCAGTTTCCCGTAATTGGGCTCCTCGTCAAACTTAATGTTTACCACTGTCTCAAGAAAGTTCTTGAAGGGAAGCGGACAAAAACAACAGAGCATCTCTGGTGATGTTGACATTTTCTTCTTACAAACCAGAAACCCTTTATTGTCACCCTAGAAAAAGCAAAGAAGAAACCCGTCAGCAATCACAACAAACAAGGATAACCCACAAGCTGGATTATTATCATCTAAAACAACCCAAGGTTTCCAGCTAGAGTGATTGAGGCCAAGAACCATTGCAAAAGGATAAATAGTGTGGAAATAATGTGAATAAGTATCAAACATGGGCATGAATTAGCTGTTCAGTAAACCTGGTATCCTTGCCAAGGTAAACGGCCCCTTAACAAAAAAATCAGAGTATATGCTAAAGACTCAAGGTCGTCTCTCCGACTGCCAGTTCGACCTAAATGGGCATGCACACTCGCATAGCGAACAGTTCCTCTGAGGCACAACAAAGACACACACACACACAGAAAAATCATCAGTTTGGATCCAAAACAAACAGGTTATGCATACCATACACTATCATCTGCAAGTTGCAAAGAAACATATAGATAGAAGACCTGAAAACATCAGGCTTTTGGTCGTACTCAACATGCTGGCCAGTGGTACTATCTCTCCACCGTGTTGCTACAAACAAATGTATATCAAAAATCACTCCCATAAATCAGAAGCCGAGACCAAATTAAAAACTAGATTTTCTTCGAAACTAACCTAGACCCAAGTCAATTAGAAAAAGCTTTTTTTCATCAACTGATCCAGGTAGTCCAAGCAAGAAATTCTCAGGTTTAACATCACCATGCACATACCTGAAGAGACAGAAGCAGCATAAAATACAGTGCATAGAAAAACATTTCAAGTCATGTGTAATAAACTATGAGAGAGAGTGTGCGCTCGCTATGTATATATGTACATAGATACATATATATACATACATACATACATTGATGTATATAAATATACATTTATGTATACGTGTGTGTGTGTGTGCACGACGGGTGGGTACATGTGTATATCATACATACACATATATGTAAGTGTCTATACATATTATACATATATGTATGTAAGTCTGTATGTAGATATAATATACATACATATATGTATGTGTATGCCTGTATGTATGTATGTACATATGTATGTATGTTCTTTTGGAGTTAAGACTAAATGCATAATGTATGTATCATGCATGCACGCGTACATAAGTGAATACATGTGTGCATGGGCGTGTACATACGTGTGTGTGTGTGTGTGTGTGCGCGCGCGCGCGCGCGCGCAAGTTAAGATTGTTCTTTGAGTTCAGGAAACCACCTAAACTTTCCATTGTGCATGTGCCATGACAACTCCATAATATATAGCATAGTCTACTTGCTATGGCATCCCCATTCATGTCATTAGTGCCCGAGGGTGGGCACAGATTCATGCAAAAGAGTAGTTTATGTAATGTTTTTCACATTCATCACCAAACTTACCCTCTATTGTGCATTTTTTCCAAAATCGATAAGGCTTCCACAGCAATGCAAGCAACCATTTCCGTGGACATCCTGGGGTACAAAAAGATAACAATTTGACAATAACCTACTCAAAATCTCTGCACAAAAGTTTACATGCTAGTGGTCTTACGCTTGCCCAGTAGAATTCCATACATCCCACAAGCTTGGCCCCAGCATGTCCATGACCTGTTGAAAATCAAATTAAGAAGTCCAATCCATCACCAGAAAAAAGGAAGCCTTTGACACAAAGATTAGAGCCCAGTTTACTTGCCATCACATAATAATCGCCTTGTCTGCCTTTATAATGCACTCGAGGAACACCATGACTGCCACCTAGAGTGCTGTAATAAGACCATAAGTGGTGCATGAACATCCCACCCCTCTATTTGAACAAACTAACGACAATTTGAATTCACTCAATGTTAAGAAAAAAAAGAGGAGCCTTACTTGTACACTTGCCACTCGTATGGGGGACCAAAGTTGCAACCTTTACTGTTTCGATGCTCAAATTTTAGAGCAACCTGCCCATGAAAAAATGCCCTTTGTATCAGCAAAATGAAGACAAATGAAGCTATATATTGAACATGCTTATATGACTTTCCAACCTCAATAGCCTGAGGACCAGTTCTCTCAGTTCCACCATTCAGCCTGCGTCCTATGTACACTTGTCCAAACCCACCCTTTCCAAGCTTTCTTTCTGTTTTGTAAACAGGAGAAGCCCCTACTTGCACCTGTTGGACAGAATGCCATTAGAAGAGCAGCTTGAAAATAATCCGCAAGGATGCCATCCGCAACCTAAAGCTCATGTAGTAAACAAGTGTTAATAGACACTACATAGTGGATTTGCATAGATAAGCCACTCACCCTCTCTGGAAGAGGAGCAGTGCATTGTTCATCATCAGCCACCTTCTCTGCACTCCTACCTACGCTCTCCTCGTCCATTTTTTTCTGATTCGTATGCCGACCTGCAGGCGGCTCCTTCACGTCGATCTCGGCAACGACTTTCTCAAAATGAAGCTGGTCTGGTGGGGGGGGGGGGGGGGGGGGGGGGGGGGGAGCTGCAGCGGTCCTGACTTGTTCCTAATTGAAGCTCGAGTGACTCTGGGTGTCTGGGTCCTCCTCTGCTTCAACTCAGTCTGGCCGGTAGCGCGGCCAGCATCACTAGGGCACGTCCAGTGACCTGGGCTTTGGGAGATGGATTGGGGACAGCTCGCGTTCTGGTGGGGACAAGGGCAGGGCCGGGCTGTCAAGGTGTCAGCTGCGGGGATGGCAGCTTCCTTCGCGGCTGCAGCACGGGTTCGGGCACAAGGCAAGGGTTGATGTACACGCACAGCGGCAGCGGGGCGTCTTCTTCCTGATTTTTGGTGCTGCTGAGGCTCTCTGTGTTGCTGCTGCTGCTGGTGGTTTTCGCAATCTGTCGATGGGTGGACAAGGGCATCTAGGGGAGAACGGGGCTGGCGCGCTCCACTGCGCAGTTCTGGCATCCTTCACCCATGCACGCAAGCCGCGCTACCCACGCTCAAGGGGCTCATATCACCCGCACGGGGAGAACACGTATGTACGAAGAAAAACCGTATAAACAGAAAAACAAAGATCAGGGTAACCTAGAAGGGGAGAAATCTGGCTATGGCAATGAAGACCTTCTGCAGGCTCTGCAAGGTTAGGGTTTGGGAACTCCGATTTGAAGGGGCAAGACTATGGCTATGGCATGGCGCACCTCCTGTACACTGATCAGGGTTTCGGCGATAGGGACAAGATATTCAACGCAAACCTCTGGCTACCGGTACTTGAACTCGCTTAATCTCCCGTTTTACTACCTGCACACTCTTATAGATTAGGGTTTCGCCGACAGGGGTAAGATCTTCCACGCAAACCTCTGGCTATGGCTTCTGCATCGCTAATCTTCCCTTAATTTCCCTCTCTGCTACTTAATCTTCCCCTAATTTCCCGCTTGGTTACTTAATTTTCCATCACTCTCTCTCTCGTTTTCCTAATTCTATCCTTAATCCTTCTTACCGCCTTAAGCTGGCCCTTTTGCCCTTCCACCCGTCCGATTTGAATCCAACGGTCACCGGATCAGCAACTATTTTATCTTTATTGAGATCCATCCTATCGAATATTATTGACACCTTTATACGATCCCTCTAGAGAACTAAGAGGTTGATCCCTCTCGAGAACTAAGCTGGTCCTATGCTCCTAATGAGCTTCCCGAATCGACGACAAGATCAGTGCTGAAATTTGCAGCCATCCAGAGCATCATTGCCCTCCAAAGCTTCATAGGAAGCCTATCTTTAAATTTTAGTTACTAAACAAGGCCACCCCAAGTGAACTTGGGTTTCAAATGAAGGCCAAGGTACCTTTAAGGCCTTCAATTTCATAAATTTTGAACTCCAAGGCATGGTTGCAAATATCATGCCTGGATAAGATGTCTCAGGCTCTTATGTAATTTGTGCTAAAGAGAAAATTTTGATTCATTAAATAGCATAAGCATCGATAACAAAGTAATAATAAAGGAGACATTAGAGATTAGCCCTATGCTCAATGGAGGAGACGTTAGAGATTAGCCCTATGCTCATAATTATATTAACCTTCATTCATATGAAACACCATTGAAAACAAAATCTAATAGTTAATTAATAGTACCTATAAGAGCATAAATAATAGGGGTAATATTACATACGTGAATATCAATCAATCAATCAAAGCAATAGAGCTTAAAGTGAAATTTTGCAATAACTTTCAAATTTGTGAGAAAATGCAATATAAAGCATCCACCATGTACCAAGTCCCAAGTAGCACCCTTTTTACACATAGAAAGTAAGTGGCACCCTTTTCATGTATATTGTTAGCACAACCCTCTTGAGCAACTAGAGATGCATATTGTCTCCCTTCTGTATCCTCACCTACTTCAACCAATTTCTTTGTACCAACACAAAATTTTCAACCTTATGAAAAGGTCCACCTCATTTATAAACATTGAGAGTAATGCATAACTTCTCACATATGATTGTATGGTAACGTCACAATGTATGTTAAAAGCCATGTGTTTACAAATATTGTAATAAAAGCTCAATAAAAGCACAATCATTATACAGGACTAAGATCTAAGAAAGTTGAGCTTTGTAAAAGCTCACTAGAATCCCCCTTACTACAGCACCTAGGTATCCTAACTTTTACCAAAATTGATGTCACACAAATGGTAACCAATCAATCAAAGTAGGATAGGATGGTTGTGAATTATAAGCTTTTCATAATTTTACACGAAAATATACTTTCAAAGCATTAAAAAGGTGTAACCATGTGTAGGAAACTCAATGTAAAAGAAGTCTTCTATTACATTTCTTACTCGTGGCTTGCCACGTGGCGAACAAAGAATGTAATAGAAGCACAAGCTGCCACTTGAAGCGACCCCATTGTGAGAGTCGTGAGAGGTAATGAGAGGTGCATAGATTGAGGTTGATCGTTGCCAATCGAATATCCAAAAGATGAAAGCTAATTTAATTTCAAGCAATCGCTAATCATGAAAGCAATCAGGCTGATCGTTGTTGAATCAGGCTGATCGTTGTTAAATCAGTGCTGATCATGTGCTGCAGCATCCAGAAGACGAAAGAGCCACGTGTGTAGATCACGGCCAACCAGAGTATTCATGGTAATCATGAGATTCTTTTTTTTTTTACCAACAAGCGTAAGAATTAATTAAGAGAGACAAACATTATAAAATCTGGCTGGGATACAGCACCACAATCATAACAATTACAAATCTCAAAATTCCTTATCATATAGCTTCAATTCTGGATTGCAGTAAAGTCACAAAACGGTTGGCCTCCTCCGTCTTCATTTGGAGCGCATGCTGCTGTATCTGGACCGGATTGCTTGGTTGAATTGGAGGTACTCGAAGTACTGCAGCTTGCGTGGTATACAGTCTCATCTGCACCAAGTGGTAGTCATAAATCTGCACATGAAAATCAGCAAAAAGACTTCTCAGATTTGGAATCTGGTAAGCAACCTCAAAAGCAATCGCACATCTATCTTTCCAAATCAGCCAAAGGAATTCAGCTCTGACTCTGGCCCAACACCGTGAGAGCACCCCAACAGTATCCCCTAGAAGTAGTTGTTTAGCAGAGGGTAGGCAACCCAGAGCAAACCAAACCGATGACAATATGTCAACAGATCTCTGACAGTTTCTGAACAAATGCCCAATATCTTCAATGCTAAGTTTGCATCTAGCACATACCCCATCTGAGAGCCCACATTTCCTGCACTTGTCACCTATCCATATGGCTTTATGCATAATCAACCACAATAAAACAGATTTCTTAGGCTGAATCTCTTTAGACCAGATTGAGCGAAATTTGAAGTTCCATTGGCGTCTATCATATAGGACTGACCATCTCTTGTTGAGAACCACATGTACAGGGGAAGACGGTATTGCTTGCACACGAGGGGGGTGAACGAAAGCTGTACCTCCTCTCCAGCATAGGGCTTTGAGGGAAAAGGGCTCGGAGACTGATATCTGCCATGCCTCACTCTCAGGAAATATGTTGATACGATCCCGCACCAACTTCACTTCCCAAGGAAGGAGCGAGAATTTTAACATCAGTTCATCATTGGTCATCCACCTATGGGAGGGAGATTGCCACACATCTGCCCATACTCTGATGCCCTTCTTGTGAATACGTAGAGCACTACGCATTGAAATGCTGGGCACCGGAGGAACTGGACTAAGAGGAAACCACAGAGAGTCAGAAGCTCTGATAGAGTAGCTGTGTCTGCTTTCCCACACAACCCCTACCTTGTCACGATATTTGTTCCAAGCTTTCCATAAAGAACGAAGAAGCTCAGACCCTTTAGGCTTGACAGTTTCATGTCCTATCAAAATAGTAATCCAAGGCAGATCCTTCCAACCTGAGAAGTTTTCAAAGGAGAATTGGTCAAAGTTTTTGAATAGCAGAAGGGAAGAGCATTCCTCAAGGAGAGAGACAGCTCTAATAATGGTTTTAACAGCAAGACGGTCAGCCCAAGCGAGAATATCTACTACCCCCAATCCCCCTTTGTCCCTGGGAAGGCAGCAGAATTCCCATCTAACTTTGGCAGCTCCTCTCCTGAAAGGGTCTCCTGACCATAGGAAGTTCCTACATAATTTTTCAATTTCCTTTAGATGAGTGTTTGGGGGTCTCCAATAGGTGAGGAAGAAGAGGACGTAAGCAGCTAAAAAGTGATTGATTACCAGCACTCTGCCCATGATGCAAACATGGAAGATGACGGAATTAAGATACATTTCTAGGATTGGTGCTCTCCAATGGAGGTGTTTTCAAATATGCTCTTGGGTATACCTTGCTTTTGGCATGTCATGTGGATACTGATATTGTTTGGCATCTCATAGTGCATGGATTCTTCCACGGAGGGGAAAGTTATCAAAGCTGTTGTTGCATGGAGGTCTAAGGAGCCCATAGTGTAGGCAATGTAATTGGAGAATACTAATTTGTGTGCCAAGATTAACTTAGATAGTGGGAGATAGTCGACCATGTGCAGCAGTGAGACGAGACTAGCTGGTTCAAAACAATGCAAGGCGAGGTCATCCCCACTACTTTGTCAATGTGTCTAGCTTTGAATCGAGGATGACAAAGGAGTAAGTGTGGAGGGTGTCTCTCCTTGCAGATGGGTTTGTAAGCTGCATACCCATCCATCTATTCAGCTTGCCCCTGAACTTATCAACTACCCAGTCCCACCTTTGCTTCAGGGTAACTCCGAAACCCATAGGAATGCCTAGCAGCCGAAATATTTCACCAGCCCGAATACTTTGACATCCCTGCTGAACCAGCCAAATGGGGAGATTTCCTTCAGCAGAGAATACTCCCGTTTTTGTGTGGTTGACTCTAGAGCCAGATGCTAAACAAAAGGTGTCCAGCACCTTCCAGAAGGTCAGGAGAGAATTCTGGTCATTGATGAGCAAAGCGTTGGTGTCATCCGCAAACTGAGAAAGAATCTGAACACCATTTGAGCTAGGCAAGGGAATACCTTTAATTAGCCCCAAATTCTGGGATCTTTGCACCATACAATTCAAACTATCCACAGATAACACAAACAATAGTGGAGCAAGAGGACAACCCTGTCTGACCGACCTGGCCAGGGGAAAGCATCTGACATTGAGTTATTTAGCGCCACTCTAGCTGAAGCATTGCCGAAGAGGGTTTTAATAAACTGGATCAAGCTCGGGCCAAACCCCATCTTCTCCAAACTGAGTAATACAAAACTCCACTCCAGCCTGTCATAGGCTTTGTCAAAATCAACTTTGGCAAAGATAAAGTCAATCCCTTTCTCCTGAGCATACTCTACTCCTTCCCAAATTGAAATAACAGCTTCAATGAGTCTTCTTCCACGGATGAATCCTTTCTGCTCTGCTGAGATGTGTCTCATTAAGCTGGGAGTGATCCTGCAGGCTATTACTTTGGCGAGCACTTTGTATACAGAATTCAGCATAGTCAGAGGCCTCCAGTTCTCTAGGAGATCCTTAGGCCCTCATTTGTGGATAAGTTTTATCATTCCCGTATTGATAATGGTGGGCAAAGCAGAGTACTTCACCGATTCTTCCCAAACCCGCTGGATTAAAGGGACAATCCAATCTTTAAAGGCAAGGAAGAACTCACCCGGCATTCCATCCAAGCCGGGAGTTTTGTTTGGTTTCAAGCTCTCAATGGCCATCTTAATTTCTGAGATTGAAATAGGTACATCAAGCTGACTTGCCAGCTCTGCTGAGATGACATTATATCTAGCCTCCCAGACCGAATCGCGGGCCTTAGCCTTCAACTCACTGGACTGCTCCGGTGTACTGAACAGCTTTTGAAAGTGATTGCGGACCAGCACACAGTTTTCCTCCTCAGTCCTGGGCGTGCCATCACTGGTGGTCAGCAGAGATACTAGATCCCTCACTTGTTTCTTCCTAAGGATCTTGAACATTTCTTTAGACGGGCGATCGATCCTGCCAGCCCACCACTCTCTGAAGAAAACCGTGGCATGCTTGAAGGCCAGCTCCTCCTCACATCTAATATGGGCCCTTAGCTTGGTGATCTCTTCTTGGTCCTCAGCTACAGCATTGTTCTTGGCTTCAAGTTCCATAAGCTGGAGATAGGTAGCTTCTCTCCTTTTCCTTCTTATGATAGTAACCTCTTTCCTAAAACCAGTGAGAGCTTTTTGGGACTCCCTCAGAGCTTGAGACCAGGCCGTGGCATGGGAGTGCGCTTTACTGAATGCATTCAACCAGATCTTCTTGAGTTCTTTTTGCACCACCTTAAGCTGAAAGAGGGAAGCGTCAGTGTGAAACCAAGAGTTTCTAACCTTGGTGGCTTTGTCATCCAAGGTGACTACGAGAGGATAATGATCCGACAAGCAAGAGGAGTATTTAGGTTTTGACTTGACCCTGGAGTAGATATTGGCTAATTCCGAAGAAATGTAACATCTGTCTAATCTAGCCTTCCTTGCGTTATCGCCAGAGGAGTAGTTCTGCCAAGTGAACTCAGCTTCCTCTCCTACATCCCACAAAGAAAAGAGCTCTTTGACTTGGACCCAACTCTCTTTCTCTAAGCCTTTGATTACCTGGCCCAAGCCTTTGTATCTATCCGCTAAGGACTCCACCATGTTGAAATCTCCTACAATGACTACTGGGCCATCCATCGCCTGGAAATCTCCTACAATGACTACTAGGCCATCCATCGCCTTGAGCTCACTCCACAGATTGGCTCTGTCAGCAGCAGCACCCCTGCATAGACGGAGCAAATCTGCATCTTGACTGGCTTATCTACCTTGACTGAAATCCAGTTGAAGCCCCCAGCAACCGAGTTAGGGGAGACATCCCATTTAACAGGAACTCCCAGAACAGCTCCTCCAGAGCCCCTAGAATGAGACGAAGAGAACCATCTATGATCCTCAGAGACCTCCTTAAGACGGCTAAAAAGATCGTTGCCAGTTGTTTTGACCTCCTGAAGAGCTATTATCTCCGATTTGTTAATGCGGAACCAATGTTTCAGCTTCCTGGCCTTGATGGGGTCTGACAGCCCCTTGATGTTCCAAGAAACAATCCTCATTTATGGGTCTTCTTATTGGATTTCTTGGTCTAAGCTCTGATGGGCGATGCTTGTGAAGCAGCTTGCATAGGTCTTTTGTGGTCTTTGTGGATCTCCATAGGAGTGGAAAGCCCATCCCCCTCCACCTGTACTTCCTTGCCTTTATAAGCAGAGGCGTCTCCCGCCAGAACATTAACATTCAGTTCTCGCATTACAGATTGATCATTTTCGTTAACCCGAGAGTAGAGACTCTTCAACCTCAGAGTCAACCCACTCTGGCAATGAAGCTAGGAGGGCAAACTTGTTAACAAATTTAGCCTTGGTCTTAGAAGCATCCTGCCAGGTATCTTTGGTCGCCCTCTTAGGGGGGGTGACTCTAGCTGCTTTAGGGGCTTGCTGAAAAGGGGTGGCATCTGGAGAAGCTGGGGAAGGGGCGTTTACTGAGGTAAGTCGAGGACAGTTTCTGACGAAGTGCCCATTGGCACCACAGTGAAAACAGGCGGAAGGGAGGTATTTGTACACTATGGCTTGCTCAAAGTGTTCACCATCGTCGGTGAAGATATCAATAGGCTGAGGGGAGATCCAAAGATATGTCCATTTCTATGAGAACTTGAGGGTGCCATGAAGGCACATAATCCGAGCGGGGTTTTCCTCCCAGAACTTTCCCCAGCTTAGAACCAATGACTCCTAGGTGATTATGGTAGTGGAGGAGCAGATTAGGAAACTCTACCCAGACAGGGTAGTTAACCAAGGCAGAGGCTTCGAGATTGAAGTCTTTGTTCCAGCGAAAAAGGCTGAGGGGGGAATTACGGATGAGCCACTGGCCTCTGCTGAGGACATCAAACGCCATTTGCGGGAGCTTGAAAACAAACAGATAGTGGTTTTTAGGGAGGGCCTGGATGGTCTCCACTTCAGCACCAATCGCACCCCACTGAAGTCGAATCCAGCTTCTGATAGACTCTGCTGGGGGTCTAGGACCCGCCAGCAATCCGATAAGAGCCCTATTCTCCAGATCATGCTGTATTCTTCGGATTTGAGAAGAAGGAAGAGTGACTGAGGGCTTACCTCCAACATGTGCGTCCCCTGTGCCTGCTCCAGCAACACCAAGGCCACCGCTACAGAGACGATCAGAGGACGAAGGACCGTGGGCATCCGCCAGCGAAGGAGGGAGATTCAGGGCTGGGGCCGGAGACAGCACCATGTGACTTGAGAGCAGCTTCCTTGGGCAGGCCATGGAAGGCTTCGAGTACTACCTAAGGAGGAGACGGGAAGCACGAAGGAGAAGGAGCAGCACCGATGAGGTCGACCGGACGAGTCGGTGCATTGAACTGAAGTAACGAGGGCATAGAAAGCGCATGCAACTGCCACGCGTTAGGCTGAGGAAAGCCTGACGCGGCGGCCATGCAGACTGCCCCGGCCCCGACGGAGCGCTCGAAGTGACTGATGGTTGAGGATTAGCAGAGGATTAGCAGAGGATAAGCAGAGGATTAGCAGAGCTTCTCAGTTTCCTTGCTTTTTCTTCAGTGTCACAAAATTGCTTTTTCTTCAATCATGAGATTCATTGAAAGATCATTGCCAACCAGCAATCATAACCCAGAGTGTTCTCGATGAGAATGTGTGTATTTGTGAGAGTTCGTGGAAGTCAGCGATCATAACCCATAGTGGTGGCATCACCATCGAGAGAAGGCTTGAGACTACACCGACTTCGAATTGCTACACGACCAAGTCCTACACTTCCCAAGGTTTGCTACACGCTCGCTCGAACCTCCTTCCCAAGTTTTGGTACATGCTGGTTCAAACCTCCTTCCCACACCCTACTTTCACACAGGTGATGCACCCTTCTCGCCTTACTGCTGCACGCAGCTCAACCTTCCTAGCCAGTTGCTCACCCTACACCTCTTGAACGTCCTCGCCCAACTACACCTTGCTTTTGTTCGTCACCTTCCCTCCTCGCCCAGCTACACCTTGCCTAGCGCCCTCAGCAGAGCAAAGAGAGTTTGGACCTGCTGGAGCTGCTCGCCCACCGTCGTCAACCAGCCCAAGTTCATGTTCTGCTACTCGCCCACCGTTGTGTCGACCAGCCCAAGTTCGTGGTTTTTAATTTAATGTTTTTTTCAAATATTCGGCACGTCCAAAGCACAATTTGTGTTTTCTGAATGTTCATATTATATGTGTGTGTGTGTGTGTGTGTGTGTGTGTGTAAATTCATATATATATATATAATAGATGTAAATTCTTATATAGATAGGTGTGTACATTTTTGTTTTATTAGTGTTTTCAATGTTTTTATGTTTTGTTTTGAATAAGTAAAAAAGTTTTAAATAAGTAAAAAAAAAGAGACAAATTTGTTTATTTTTTGTTTTATTTTGAATAAAAAGAAATGAACTTTTAAATCATATATATATATATATATATATACATACATACATACTTTTATATATATATATATATATATATATATATATACATAAACATGTATTTTTCTAATTCATATACACACATAAAATACAAGTATATAAAAATTTACATATATATATATAAAACCAATTATGTGTATAGATGTAAATTCTGATATCGATGCATGTGTACATTTTTGTTTTGTTAGTGTTTTCGATGTTTTATGTTTTATTTTGAATAAGTTTTTTTTTAAAAGAGAGATAAATTTATTTATTTTTTGTTTGTTTTAAATAAAAAGAAATTAACTTTTAAATATTATATATATATATATATATATATATATATATAACCAATTATATGTATAGATGTGTGTGTACATATACACATATACATATACATCTCTATATATATACATACATGCATATGCACATATATGTGCATAGGGAGAGAGAGGGGAGGAAATGAGAGAAGAGGGAGAGAGAGAGAGAAAGAAAGA